>NC_141331.1:4800143-4865143 GCF_037954235.1 Aulostomus chinensis | reverse complement strand
AGGGGAAATTTGTTCCTTAAAATTCCTTGAAATAAAATGCATTTTCTAAAAAAGGAGTGCTACTTGATGACTTCTTAGTCGCTGTAGCTGTGTAGCATTCCTACAATGTGTACTGTTGCATTGTTGTTGAGTTTGCGTACCGAAAATTCCCTCAGATGTTTCACTCATCCTCAGACTGTTTTTAACGCAACAGAGTGTTTCCCACAGTGCGTCGACGTGCCTTCGCAACGTTTTCCCTAATAGTGCCGCGCTGTTTTTGCCGCAGGATCGGCACAGACGGGATTTATCTGCTGAGTTTACTCAGAGGTGCTGAATGGCTCACGCCAGCCAGCAAAGCGATAAAGTTATCACGTTGCAAGTTAAGTTGACATAAAATATTTTAGGTTGCTTCGTTAGCAGCAATAGCCACGCGTCACGCTACCGTTACTTGACATCCAGTTCCTGTTTGTCGCGTGATGTTACGCTAAGTTACGTTGCGTCATTGAAAATAACGGTCGTTAAATTGAGAGACCCCCCAGTAACGGTAGTTACATGCTGTGCAGATGCCAGAGCTACTCAGGGCAGATTTGGGGGTTTTGCCCTGTAGATGTATGCAGTCATAATGGAGGTGCGTGGAGGTCGGCTCGCCAGCTCATCAGACAGACACCCAGACTGAGGTCCTTGTCCTGTCTCCAAGAGATCAGTGAATCATAAACCCGGGCGCCAGATCTACCCAGCAACAGACACACACGCACACACACATAGTCTGACCGCACAGTAAGATATGCTTCTTTCATATGCACATTCAAAAAAAAAAAAACTGGTGAGGAGAAAAGAATGGGAGATGAGGGGCGCAGTGGGAGAGGAAGGATTGATGGAGCAGAGGGAGATGGCGAGAGAGGAGTGTCAGAATGATCAGACCAGAAAAAGAATGGACCTGTAGGTTCCCGAAAAGAGGAAAAGAATCAAGTCAGATGGTCATAAGAGAAAATAGGCAATGACAGAAAAGGCTTCCAGTACGTACATGCTATAATAGATGGGTAGCAAATACTTAATACATAAGATGTTGAATGCACGCTTGCTTGTATTTGATATTAATTCAGATGTATTCTGAGAAGGCGTTGAAAGGGCACGAGAGTGTGGCGCCGCGACAGACCGGCAGAGAAAAGAGGGCAGGAGTGTTTTCGCAATGTTCATGAACATGAAGTAATGAGAAGGGAATAAAATGGCTGCTGGCTACAGAACTGGTCAGGCGATCACTCCAGCCACACACGCACGCGCGCACACACACACACACACACACACACACACACACACACACACACACACACACACACAGACCTAAACAGTCTCTTATAAGGTCCCCCTTGTGTCTGGCCCCCCTGTAGAGTTAGTCGCTAGATATTGCAAGTCTGCATGACTATGACCGTGTGTGTGTGTGTGTGTGTGTGTGTGTGTGTGTGTGTGTGTGTGTGTGTGTGTGTGTGTGTGAGAGAGAGACACGCTAATAAGCAAATCAGACTGGAAAGTGGGACAGACGGGCAGGAATTTTTCAAGACAGACAGACGATCTCACAGATTTGCTGGACAAAAGATGATTTTCAAGGTGCAGAATGAAATCATATTTAATTTGTATTCTAAAAATCACAGTTTACCTCAGGGTCCTTTGCGATTGTACATGGTAGGATGTGGTAAATCCTAGGTATTTCAGTTAGGAGCCGATCCTCTGAGTTAACCCCTGCGCACGCTGGCCACCACCGCAGCGTCTTCACTTCACAACAAGGGCTGCTTGCTTTGTGCTCAGAAATGTTTGAGGACTCCATGTAGCAAGAACATTCTGTGCATTTCGAAAGCACATTTCACGTTGCATTAAAATATAACGCGTGAGCCGTTCAGGAACAAATACAGACAGATGTGCTGTTAAAAACTGATGACGATCTGAGTCGCATTAGCATGTGAGTCAGATCGGTGGAGTACAAGGGAGCAGAGGCGCTTGGCAGTGTCTATTCCTTCCTACTTCTTTTGAGAATCAACTAAGATCAAGAAGAGATGTGTAGTTTTATTTCCTTTTACGCCTTTACATTTAAAATGGAGGAACTCCACCTCAAACTGGTGCGTCACAAAGTACCACCCCTTAACTGAAGCCATCCTTCAACAGGTAGGTTCCTAAAAGTTAACATAAAGAATTAAAAAGGATTTGCTCGCAGCGCTGCAACATGATGGGTTTTCTTCGTTTCCAAGGCGATCGTCAGATGTAACTGGGCGGTTCTCAGATTGATCAGTACTTCATGGTGTCAGAAACTACATTTCCACAAGACTTTGTCCACCTCTGGGTACAAACATGCCTTGGTAAAAACACACACACACACACACACACGTTCAAATGCACGTTGCACACTAGAATACACACTCTATTCATGGGTTACTTTCTCTTCATTTACTCACAGAAGCACGCGAGCACAACACCAGACACCCAAACAGACTGGAGGGAAATGGGTTACTGTAAGAGGCTTAGACAGTGAGGGGGCGTGTGTGTGTGTGCGTGTGTGTGTGTGTGTGTGTGTGTGTGTGTGTGTGTGTGTGTGTGTGTGTGTGTGTGTGGCCACACATGGCTGAGTGGACCAGAATAATACTACAGTTGCTAGAGCCACAACCTTTCCATTATGTGTGTGTGTGTGTGTGTGTGTGTGTGTGTGTGTGTGTGTGTGTGTGTGTTTTTATACAAGTGTGTATGTGAGTATTAATAGAGCGGATATTACAGTTATTCAGAAAAGTAGAGACACAGATTAAACCCCCGTTCTTGGTGTGTGTGTGTGTGTGCGTGTGTGTGCGCATGTGTGTGTAGTGTGTATGTGTGTGTGTGTGTGTGTGTATTGTACGAAGCTACAGACACCACGCAACTCGAGGCGGAAACAGGCATCAATCATGTAAGACAGACTTAGCAAGACAATGAATTATGATGGTGACTGTCAGTGCTGCTCCCTCCACCTGTAAGCAAGTTTATTCTTGCATTCTTCAGTCTGTCGGACTAAAAGAAGTTCTTGCTGAATGGGTTCTAGAGTTCTATGTACCGTACCAACAGCCTCTCTCTCTCTCTCTCTCTCTCTCATTTTTGTACCCCCCCCAGGTTCTGACTGCTCCCGTAACTTTACGAGTCCCTCGGGTCTCATTGAGTCTCCTGGCTTCCCCGATAAATACCCTCACAACCTGGAGTGCTCCTTCATCGTAATCGTGCC
Organism: Aulostomus chinensis; assembly: GCF_037954235.1. Taxonomy (NCBI): domain Eukaryota; kingdom Metazoa; phylum Chordata; class Actinopteri; order Syngnathiformes; family Aulostomidae; genus Aulostomus; species Aulostomus chinensis. Next base: position 4,861,929 of record NC_141331.1, on the reverse strand, counting down.
CCCCAGCATGGACGTCACCCTCACCTTCCTCACCTTTGACCTGGAGAACGACCCCTTGCCAGGAGCGGAGGGCGACTGCAAGTACGACTGGCTGGAGGTGTGGGACGGGCTTCCAGGAGGTGAGGCGCCGGTTACATGGCTGTACTTTTACGTTTAGATCAGAAAAGTACCATCAGTTTTGATGTTGAATGATAGTTCGGCTCTTCCATCACGGAATGCACTGAGCAGTACTTTGTCCTGCCCACGTGGTTATTGACTGAGGTGGAATCGCAACTATTTTCGTTGCTATGCGTTGGTAGATGAAAGCTGGAGCTCACAGGCAGAACGTTGGCTCCCACTGTGGAGAAACAACATACGTTTTCATGGGGAAAATAAAATAGGAGATGCTGAGATGAGGGAGAAAAGAGGTGAGGTGAGAGGGTGAGGATATTTTTGTTCTCGCTGCTAGAAGTACTACAGGAGTTTAGATGGCACAAAACACTGGATGCAGCTTAAAGAGACGGAAGAGAGAGGAGGGGCGGGGGGAGCAGTGGAAGAGGACCTGAACAAAAAGGAAGGAGATGTAGAGGAAGGCCAGAGGACTTCTGGTTTGCCTTCAGTAAGACGAGAGCCTGGAAAACTAGGAGAATTTCAAAGGAGCTCAGCGAGTGGGTTGGAAGAGTAGAGGTCGGATGACGTTCCTGCAGGAGAACGCAACCAGTCGTCTCTGAAATATAACAGTTCAATAATTTTTTCTTTATTTTGTCTTCCACCAATAAATTCTAATCCATAATTTTCACGTTCACAAATTAAATCTTTCTTTTAAATGTTTGTTTTGTTTTTTTTTGCGATTGTTATTATTTGTTGTCCTCACAATTTAGCTCTCTTAGAACCAAAAATGGGGGAATTCAGCAATGGCTCCTATTTGTCTGGGAACAACTTGAACATAAATATGAATTTAATCCAGGATGGAGTCAAAGAAACTTCCGGAACGGTTCAAAGGAACATGGGCAGGTAGAGGAGAACCGAGACTTCGCTTTGGATTCAGTTTAAGACAAGAGAGGTGAAAGCAAAGTTGAATGTAGTAAAATTGAAATGACCAGAAAGGCAAAACCTGGGTGGAGAAGTAAAGGATCAGATGATTGAGAGGGACGGTTAAGAAGAAGACGAAAGGAGACTGAAGTGAAGCGAAGTTGGGAGGAAGTTTAAAAGGAAGGGAATGCGCAGGGTGAGATCCAGAGGTGAAGGATTTTTTAGTTTCACACTTTCCAGGGGAAGCTGTTTCTTAAACAGGAAAGAGAGGAGAAGAAAAGACAGGAAGGAACTGGTAATGACAGTGTGGGATTCTTCAGCTCTGTTACCTGCACGTGTGTCTGTGACCTCCTCGACCTGCGGCCCAGAGAATTTGCACTTATTTACGGGGAAAAAAAGAAGAAAAAAAAAAAAGACTTTCAAATTCATCCGCCCGAGAAGGTCTGTTTGCTGGTTCAGGGGGGCTGACGGCTGAACTGGCGGGATGTTTACACGACGGTAGAAGAGATGAAGAGATTAAATGTGTTAGTCTGGCTTTTACAAAACACGAGAACGAGTCGGCGCGACTGAAATCGTACTTTTTGAACTTTGCGCCCGGCTGGGTCGTCTTAGGGGTTCTGCACATACACTCATAGTATTTAACCTGGAAGTCGAGCACGCAGGCGTCCAAGTGTCATCGGCGCGGGTGAAAATGAGGACGGGTAACGCAGCCTTGTTTGTTTCTTTTTAATTGCCTTTGAATTAAACTCAGGCAAGGACGCCGCTTGCTAACTATGTGACGCAAAATGTGGATTAAAGGGAATTCTGATAACAACCAGCTTTTAGGAGGCCTCCAGCTGTTGCAGAGGCGGATATACTTCTGTCTGCACATCGATCCTGTTCTTGTATACCGGGACAGCAACAGAAGTCCGGTGAATGTGCATCTCTGTGTCTGATATCAGATTTACGTACGGCTGGAAAGAAAATAGACATTAAACCCCTCCTTGATCCGGTGGTGAGCAGGAATATTTTATATTGAATGAGAAGGATTGCCCGTCGTTTTATGCAAACATTGGTCATTTTCATTTTCTTAATTTTATTTGTGATGATGTCTAATTCCCTCCTCCTCGCCGCTATCAAGAGAAGACGTATGACTGCTGTTTGCTCAAGAGCCCTATTTCAAATATCCACCCATTCCAAAAGGGAAGAAAAAATCAATAGGACTGATCGATTGCTGGCTGTTTTCTCATCTTCCGCCTCCTCCACAGGCCTCCTCCTCCTCCTCCTCCTCGTGTGTGTGTGTGTGTGAGAGAGAGAGAGAGAGAGAGAGAGAGAGAGAGAGAGAGGATTCAGGGAGTAGCAGGAAGAATCTACTATCTTTGCCCCCCCACACAAAACACACAAATACACACACACACACACACACACACACACACACACACACACACACACACACACACACACACACACACACACACACACACACACACACACCCTAAGGCTCTAGATCACACTCATCTGTTTGTGTTGACATATACAAGTTGCTGTATTAGAGAAAAAGACAGTGGATGAATCACTTACATCCTTGGATTTACACACACACACACACACACACACACAAAATATATGTGTGTATATGGGTATATATATTATATTTATGTTTTTTATCTATCTCTCTCTCTCTCTATATATATATATATACATTAGGGTTTTTATACATACATGTGTATATATGTGTGCGTGTGTGTGTATGTATATATATATATATATATATATATATATATATATATATATATATATATATATATGATGATTGAAGGAAAGAGGGATTGAAAAAACCATTTTTTTTGTCTACTTTTATATACAAAAGACCGAAATAAGTCTTCGCTTATAATTTTCGAAATTGTTGAGTTTGTAGGTGTTTGTTTCGCGCAGCTGGAAGTTGGGAATCTTCTTTGTTTTCATTTGAATGAATTCTGGCAGAATTTTCCCCCGGGGTTCCGTTACCAGCGAGAAAGCTGAGCTTGTTTGCGTCCTTGATTGCTAGCTGAGTTAGCAACACACCAGCTAGCCGATGGCATTTGTAAGTTGCTGGCAGAAGTTGACCTGGCGGCTCGTCTGTTTGGTCTGGTCTGATTGACAGTGGGCCCTCTGATTGGTCGATACTGCGGGACCATGGTGCCTCCAGAGATCCAATCGTCAACTGGGATTCTTTCTCTGTCCTTCCACACTGACATGGCCGTGGCTAAAGACGGCTTCTCCGCCCGATACAACATGACACACAAGGAAGTCAGCGAGAGTAAGTACAAGTCCGTGTGACTGCTTGCTCCCCATGAGCTGGGATATGACATCTAATCCTCCGGTCCTCTCCTCTGGTAGCCTTCCACTGTAGCAACGCTTTTGGCATGGAGTCGGGAAAGATCACCGATGACCAGATCACGGCTTCATCGAGTTTCTACGACGAACGCTGGCAGCCACACCAGGCCAGACTCAACTACAACGACAATGGATGGACGCCCAATGAGGACAGCAACAGGGAGTACATCCAGGTTGGTCCTCGACAGGCTGGGACCTGTGGTGCAAACACAGTGTGTGTGTGTGTGTGTGTGTGGGGGGGGGGTGGTCTTTGTCAAAGTATCATTTCAGGTAATGCCTTGAACCAAAGGTGATTTTGTCGGGTTCATCAGAATGTTGCGTTCATGCGTTCTCTACCTCCATGAAACAAGCTTCCCCAACGCGGCGGCGTTTCCCCGTGACGGTTTTCAAAGACACCAGCGCAGCATGGATGGCTAAACTCCGCCCACAATGATTTCGATCGAGTTGAATTTGAAACACGGCGGACACGTGTGTGACATCAGCAACGAGTATCTGGGCTCTTAAGCTGCTGCGGCGGTTTGTTCTGGGCAGCCTGCTGCCGTGTCTGAGGACCAAATTATCACTCAACAAGGAAACAAACAAAAAAAACATTGACTTGCTGCAAAAATAATAACGATGCGCAAACGTGGGCTTTACGGCTCCTTGGAGTTTTGTCTTCAACGGCTGTCGCCATCCTCAGGTCCTGTTGCTTCACTTCAGGATTCACAGAAACACGAATAAGCCAGAGCGTTTTTGGTTTTGTTTTTCTGCTCTAGCAGAATGACGGATGGAGCCAGGCGCCCCTCTGTGCTGGCAAATGTGACACCAAAGGTGGTTCGAAGGTTAATTTTAGTCAGGCCGCTAATGGGGGCATCATGAATCTTCGCCATTCTGGATTTCTCACTCAAGGTTCGATGTCCCAGCAATTTAAAGTCAATTCAGTTGGCGACTGATAGGGTGAGTAAAAGTAGAAGTAAGAAGTTTAATTGTGACCTACTGCTGGAGAGGTAAGGTTTATTTTTAATCTGTTTTTTGTTTTTGTTTTTTTTTTCCCCGCCCCACTGCATCCGGATGCAGAGCAAATTCAGGTCAACAATCCTGAAAAAAGCGAATCCTATTCTCACAGAAAAAAAAGAAGCAGCTCTGTCTAACCCTAAAATGCGTAGCTATATTTGTACCAGTGTGCTGGGTGGTGGAGTGATGTCGAGGTTTAGTGTCTAGATGTCTCGGTGGGGCATTGTTTCCTGCGCTCTATCGCTGTGCCAACTTTGTGCCATCCACTTGCCAAGCCTGAGTTATGAGCTTGTCTGTTTAATGGGGGGGAAGCGAGTGTGAGGTTCGCTCACCTCTCAGACAGAAATGGATCCGAAGCAGCCAGCGCGGCGCTCCTGAGTGAGACACCTTCAGTAAACAACAGATTTTCTTGTTGGGTGTCACCTTCCTGTAGCCCTCCAAAGTCAGCATATAGTCTTTGCTCCTAATCGAGGGTATGACAGCATTTATTGGGGGGTCAGGATTCATTTCAGTTGCGCTTCAAGTTCTTTTCTGAGATTTTAACAGCAAAAACATGCTGTTTTGTTTTGGGTTTTTTTTTGTTTTTTGTAAGCTTTGTTTAATACCTCTGAACAACAAAGATGCATCTCAGATTCCAGTATAATTGGATTTTATATCAGAGTTTTATGATCCGGCAGCGACTCATCATGACGGAATCGTTTTCTAATAGTTTCGTGACCGCTCTGGCTGCGAGCTGCCCGAGGCTATCCAAAAATACCTGGAGCCTGAGGTCATCCAAAAATACCCCTTAATGAAGATATTAGACGTTAGCCTACAGCGCTACACTGAAGCAAATGATGAACATTTCACTTCTTATGTTCAGGGAGGAGTGAAGGCGTGGAAGGCAAAGGAGGATTCTTGTCGACATCTGCGGCGACTGAACCTGGTTGTTGTTGCGGGACATTTCTAATTACATATGGACAGAAACTCCTACATACGTCTGCGGGGCTCACCTCAGATGGTGAATGGAGGCAGTTCTGTCAGAACTCCGCTGTGGCCAAGCTGGGCCATGAAACATAGGAAAGGACCGTAGCCAAGAGGTAGCAGGGGGAAAATGTCCCAGCACTGTTGCACATCCTTCCTGTCTTACCTCCCCTGCAGCTGACAGCTCACTTATTCCAGCCAACTCTCAAAATTAGCTGACATTCATACAAAAAAAGAGTGGAGCATGAATCAGTTCCTGAATTACACGTGTTCGGTGAATCCTTTTCCTATGACTTATTCAGATTGCCCGTGTAATCTCCTCAATCCGTGCAAAGACCCGGGATTTGGACTTTATTGTTTGTGACGCATCAGTTGTGTGCATAAAATTGACTTGGCAGTTCGCTGGACATGCAACTTTTACTGCGCCCCGCTCATGCCGTCGTCCCGTCTCACACTGGTCACCAGTGTTGTGGCCGGGTCGCGGCGTTCCATCGAGACCCTCAGCTGTTTCCCTGCGTTAACACCTAGCCAAGAACGAGGCCCCTCTGTGCATGTGTGTGTGTGTGTGTGTGTGTGTGTGTGTGTGTGTGTGTTTGTGAAACAGCTCCTGTCCTGACAAGCAGCTGTCATAAATGCCAACATGCCTCTGCTTCTTGTGTCTTGCACCTTGTGGTCTCTATCTGAAGATGCCCGTGTGTGTGCGTGTGTGTGTGTGTGTGTGCGTGTGTGTGTGTGTGTGTGTGTGTGTGTGTGTGTGTGTGTGTGTGTGTGTGTGTGTGTGTGTACCTTTACAGTTGGGGGTGTGTGTGTTCTCAAGGCTCACCAGGGCACTTTCTTTTATGAAAGCTCAATGTTATTATTTTATGAAGTATTCATACGTCTTACTCAGTGTTCTTACGCAACATGTGTTAGTCCATCCTCCTACAGATGTTCAGCTACGTGAGAGATTAGCTCACAAGTGCAAAAACCCCTGGAATGAGAGTCCCGTCCTCCAAGTAGAATATTCAACATTTTAAGTCGGTCACGGCGGGGCTGTGGTTATCATCTGGTTAGGTTTAGGGATTTTTTTTTTCAGGGATTAAAATAATCTATCAATTAAAATGATCAGAAATGGCTCACCAAAACCCCACAGTGTTGCCAGTAGCAACGCTGCGTGTGTTGTGCTAGAAGAACGGCTCACAATGTCCTCACATCTCACTGAAAACTCCCAGTTTAATTACTGCACGAGACCATGGGCTCCAAGTGTCCTGGTGTCTAGTGCGTCAGTAGGAAGAGAGAGGGGGAGTTATGTTTTGTTCTATTCTGTTCTATTCCATTCTGTTCTATGGTATTGCTTTTCTGACATGGCTCAGCGAGGTGTGGTGCAGATTGATGATGTGAGTGCTGGTGGCTCCGTTATTCCAACAGCTCTGTGATTGATGAGGAGCCTTCCCCGGGAAGGTTCACTTAGCCTCTTTCTCTCTCTCTCATTTGTTCTTCACCTCCATGTCTTCTTTCTCATCCTCTCATCTGTTCCTCTCCTCGGTTCCGGACTATCGATTAGGTGTCTAGGTGGATCTCTGTCTGGCCCTAAGTGTGCGTGTGTGTGTGTGTGTGTGTGTGTGCGTGCGTGCGTGCGTGCGTGCGTGTGTGTGTGAAGTAATCTAAAACACCTGTCTTTCTGACAGATAACAAACGCAGCATTTTACCTCCCCTGGTGTGTTGTACTGTACCCCTGTGGGACGTTCACACACACACACACACACACACACACACACACACACACACACACACACACACACACACACAGCAAGTTCTGATTAAACTACAACAGCTCCAACGGAGGAGAAAAAAAAAGTTCTGCCCTGCTGTAGAGCTGCCGTCATCCTCATCTTGTTGTGTGAAGTATCGGCCTGCACGCGTGTACGTTTTGTTCTGGGATGGTAAATGATTTAATTTCAAAACCTCGAATGAAAATAGGCGACACAAACTACATTTTTAGTGATGCTCAGCAACAAAACAATTTCTAGAAAGTGATGTCTTCATGGGTTTCCTTTAGATGCTGAGGGGGAGTAGATATACACTCACACAGGGGTACAGCATTGGGTGCACATGTGCTAGTACAGTCGTATAAATTTGACACTTTGACACAAAGTAAAACAGTTTAATTCGACAACGACTTTTCATCTTTAGTCCCCACAAACCAGCAATATTCATATTGACTAAAATGAAGCTAAAGGTTCAGGACATAAATAAATCAGGACGAAGATGACTTAATATATATAAAATATAAAGTAACGAAGACATTGGATAAAAAAATTAAATAAAATACCTGCCAAAATGAAAACGACCTCCAAGCATCAGAGAGGAGCCAAGGTTTTATCTCATGGGTCGTTGTCGGGTCAAATATTCTGACCTGGCCTCACTGATCTCTGTTAGCTGCTGTCAGTGCTACTTTGAATACCCAAAATTGATGATTTAATTCAAACACAACCGTCAAACCTGCAGTTTTTCATTGTGATCTTCATGATCGTCTGATTTTGGAAAACGTGCAGCAAAGCAAATGAGTATCAACTCGATGTAATGCGGCGCAGCTAGCGGCATGCTAGACACGTATTGTAGCATCCACAATCAGGATGGAGGGGTGATTATAGCTATTGTATAGGAGGAAATTAAAATGAGCCCCAGGTCATTACTATCGATCAGTCGAGAGAGGGAGAGACGCAGAGAGGGAGGGAGCGAGGAAGAAAAAGGAGATGAGGAGGAGCGGAAAGGAGAGCGAGGGAGGGCACGTTCAGCTCTGTATTTGTGTGTTCATGGTGTGTTTAGCCACTAAAATTACAAACTCTCAGGCGCATCGTCCAGGGTAGTCCTCTTCATCCAGCTGTACGCTGAGCTATCCACAAACACTTTGATTGAAGCTAAAAAGAAACTCTGCGACACTTTTCTGTCGACCGGCGTGACCAGCTGGCGCACTCGGTTGCACCAGCTCACTCAGTGCAGCGTAAGGCTCAAATCGAAGTGTCTGTGGGTTCCAGAGCAAACGGCTGGTTAAAGAACTCATCGATGACGCCGGATGATGAGCTTAAGCGTCTGCAAATGGAGGTTTTTGGGCAGTTTGTGAGTTACCAGGCGCCATTTGCTTCAAGGCTAAACATCGGTGGAGTCACAGAGAATGTTTTTATATCCTCAAAGCACAAGGATGCACCTTTTGGATGAAGTATCACTCAAAGATTTAGCTTTTATTGATGTTTCGACAGGTTTAGACACGTTTACTATAGCAGTCGATTTTTTTATTTTTTTTTTTATTTCAGAAAAGAGTTTGTGGATACATGCAGTTGTTGATGACCGGTGAGGAAATATGAATATCAGCACTAAACCTCCGTCTGTCTTTCCCCGTTGACAGGTGGACCTCTACACTTTGAAGGTGCTGACTGGCATCGCCATGCAGGGCGCCATCTCCAAGGAAACACAAAAGTCGTACTATGTGACTACTTTCAAGCTGGAGGTCAGCACCAACGGAGAGGACTGGATGGTCTACAGACATGGCAAGAATCACAAGGTAGGCACAGACCCACACGCATAATCCTAGCCTGGGAGGGGCAGAGAACGAGTCAGGGCAAGTCTGGAAGCGCGCAGAGGCCTCGACATGTGCGCATGGAAGAGGGATATTTGAGATGGAGAACATGCAGTAAGAGTTGACCACAAGCCTAAAATTCAACCTGTCTGCAATTACAGCCGTTCCACCACCGTTCCGTTGGCTTAATTTAAGGGTTTACGACCAAGCCAGAGTCAGCACACATCTCCAAGTGATACCTTACGTCATCGCATGCAGCTCCGTTCGCACCGCACCTTCTGCTTTTCAGATCGCATCTGGTTACTGTTATTTACTGGTTAAAGTTCTAACTATCGTCGACCTCTTTGGAAGGGTTTCGGGGCTGCTTCTCTCATAGGTGTTAATGCATGTGAGTGTGAGGCAGACTGGCGGTGCCATGTGGAAATGAAGCAGATGGAACCAAAAAGGTCTTAAAAATAATTGCAACTCCAGTTAAAGTAGAGGAGGATTCTGGCACCGGTCCCGTGGTTGCGGCTGTTTTTTTCATCTGTGCAGTCACACATGTCTGTCCTGTGGTCTAGCATTGTACTATGAAGCCTTTTCCTCCAGAGAAGCTGAAGCACGGCCGCTGACTCGCAGATACACGCACGGGAACGAGTCTTAAAACTCCGAGGGGGAAACAGGAGAGCAGCCGAACCATTTGGGGTTCTTCTGTGAATTAGAGATCCCACGAGGTTTGGAGCTGTACCCCGAGAAGTGATTGATGGATAAAACACAAGGAGATGTAGGGAAAGGAAGTTGGGAGAGGAAAGAAAGAAAGAATTATTGGGCAATTATAAAGGGAAGAAAAATGGAGAGTATATCCAGAGGAAGTGTTTTGATAAGGTTTTTATAAATTACAAAGAGTTCAACAGAAAAGTTATTTATTTTTAAAGGGTCATTTAATTAGTGCACTGTGCGTGAGCAAGCCCATGTTTTCCTGCAGTGAGAGGAAAGAATGTAACTTTTCATCTACACAAATGTCCAAGCTATTCTCATGAATCATTCGTATCATATCCCACAAAACGTTGTGGACAATTTGTGTGTTATCTGAGTGATCGGTGCATGAGCACAAGAACCTCAAGCTACATGCAAAGCACTCTTTTTTTCTCGTCTTTTTTTTTTTTTTTTTTTTTAATCCTCAGTGGAAAACAACAACGATAGTGGTGGATGCAGCTGTGGTGAAGGTCCAGTTGGGTTTAGGTGCAAAAACCACGCGGCAAGAGCCACTCGTGGCTCCCCGTGTTCAACGGTGCAGGTGTACGGACGAAGGGTGACTTAGAAAAACCTCGTTTGCAGAAAGAATTATCACGCAGTTCCCCAGTCAGTGTGCGTTGTCAAATATTCTGCTGACCACAGACAAACAATAAAAAAAAAATAAAAAAAATCCAATATGTAAAGGGGATTAATGATGATGTTTCCATGTTGGTATCACTACCCATAATCCCACTGGACTCCCAGTTGACCCTGGAAAGCTGCTTCAGAGCAGGACTGGGGGATTCAGAGGTGTGTGTGTGTGTGTGTGCGTGTGTGTGTGTGCGTGTGTGTGTGTGTGTGTGTGTGTGTGTGTGTGTGTGTGTGTGCGAGAGAGAGAGAGAGAGAGAGAGAATTAGGAGTGGGGTTTCATCCAGAAGCTCTTTTATGAATCACTCCCTGCAGTTATGTGATCGCGCAGCTTTGATACCTTCAGTCGTCTCATTTGTTCTGCGGCGCTTATTATGGATTTGCGCAGGCGGTTACAACCTTACACTTTGGTTGGAGTGTTACGGCGCCCGCTACGGTGACGATGGACAACTGAATTTAGAGCAGACAGGGCTAAAGTTAAGAGACGAGGGAGGGCCGCGATGCTCATGTGTCTGATGATGAAAATACGATGTCAGCATCTTGGTGCCTGATGTCAGCTGACATGACAAGTCAGCAGTGGCTCTGCTACCCTGAACGTCCCTGTTATTGTTTGCAGTGAGAGTGAGAACGTGTGTTTTATGACAGTGGGATGGATATAAATTCCGCAACAGCTGTGGCCAAGAGGATCTTCTTGGCAGAGTGTTTCAAAGCGAGGTGAAATGCTGCGTCTGCATTCACGGTTAATTCAAAGAGTCTGGATCACTTTATGCATGGATTAGACGCATGTAATGTTTCACACATGGGTACAAATTCATACGACACGTGAAATAATTAATCTAAAAGTAGATCCAGTGATATTCAGAACCGTGCAGAAGTTGAACGGGCTCAGAACTACCTGTCCATCCATCTTTTATTTGACATTTTCATTCACTGGCCCCTTCACTAGTTCCCTCAAAAATCTCCTCAGCCATCAAATCCTCTCCTCTTGTCTCTTCTTTACTCTCCTCACATCTTCATTCACCTTATCCTTTCCATCTTTGCTCTTTCTCATTTCTTCTTTTTCCACCCCATAACACTCCATCATTCTCTTCGTTCCCCCACTTCGCCCCACATGTTTCTGAGAAAGTCATCATGAAATCGACAGGCGAGTTTATGCTGCTTGAACAAATGATTTTTCTGTGAGTGTGTGTGTGTGTGTGTGTGTGTGTGTGTGTGTGTGTGTGTGTGTGTGAGTCAGTGTGTGTGCGCGCGTGTTAATCTTGAAGAATTATTGAATGAGTGATTTACGAGCAAGGAGCTTTCAAGGAGGACAGATTTTAATGAGACCCACATGGACGGAGAGAAACACAAAGAACGAGAAAAATTCAAACACATTCTTATGCACAACAAACTATTTATTTATGTGCGGAAGAATAAAGTCTCACTAAAGTGTGCACACATGCATGTGTCTTCTCAACTCTTCTTCTAATGCAGTTACATGAGATCTATCACGCCTGCACACAGCAAAGATGCAGACACATCAGGAATAGCATTCTTCTTCCTAACATCTGGGAGCGAGCCCATAGGGGCGGTGCAACTGTCACGCAAAGTAATGATGATTTGTGCAACCTGTAATGTATTTGATAATGTCATTAGCTGCCTGTTGTGAACCAGATGGACCATATGGAATATATGTTAACTCACAGAAACTTCTTTCGGAAAGGAGAAAGTCCTATTCCCCCCAGCTGCATTTGCGTGGGAGTTAGCATCCTGGTTAGGAGGCTTATCCCGGTGATTACATGGAACACTGCTTCTTCAATGATGCCGTGCAATAACATCGATACAGCGAGGGATCTCTGTTTTTCATGATACGGTCACAATATTGCAACACTGACCTGATGCAAGTAGCTCTACGCTGAAAGTTATCAGTAAATTGTGCAGAGTATGGTGTTCTATCATATCACGGTGTGTGGTGTTAAAATCATATCCTGACATCTATCGTAGGGTGAGATTCTTAACCAGAACTGTTCTCACGTCCCCGTATCCACGATGAGTACAAGCCTTCCGGTCTCTGATCGCTTCGTACTACGTGTGCGCAGGCGCTTGTCATGTTTGCGCCACAAAGCATCAATTTTCAAACCCAGAAATGGAAGAGGAGCGACAGGCAGTATTAAACTTCAGCTTTCACCTGTCAGGCAGCGGTGGATGACGACACACACAGCCGGGAATTGTGGGATTGGGGTTGTCATGATGGAGTTCAGTGACTGAGAGTCGAGGGGCGTTTGAAGCTCCATTAGATGCAACAAGATGTCAAAGAAGAGATTATAATCCAACATTTAAAGAACATCCTGTAGTTGTTAATCATTTTAAATGTCTTCTCACAAGATTAAATGTTTACGAGGACAGAACATTGTAACAGTCGTGTACTGAGTTTGCACTGGGGACATTGTTGAATATTCAATCCATAACCAGCATTTTTAGAGTGTGTTTAGAGAACGTTATCCTGTCTTTCGTAGGAACGCCCTGGGAGCAAATCAAAAACTTCCCACTGTAAATGTTAACAGAGCATTTGCACGTAATACTCTCAGAACGTTGTCAGAACAAACAGTTTTTAGCCGGGGTCCTTTTTTCCATCTGTGTGGTGCAATCATGAGAGAGAGAGAGAGGGAGAGAGCAGAAGAGAAAAACAGTGTTGTTTGTGTTTCTCTGACGTCGCACGGCTGAAGCCGCTCCTGTGCAGGTTGGCAGCGGCCAGAAAAATGGGATGAGATGTGCTCATGCCACAGTATCTGAGCATTCGAGCCAGCATAACCTTGTTCGGGGTTTATCCAAGTTTCTGAAAACGGGATACGATGTTTACATATGCAAGCACAAAAACAGGATAAACCCCCTAATCATAACCAGGATAGCCCATGTAAACACAGCCAATTATTTGTTCCCACTTTGTGCTGGTGTGTTCTCAAATGACTGACACGCAGCAGAGACCAGGGAAACTCGCAGGTGGGCTCAAAGACGTGGAGAGACACAAAAGGATAATTGGTTGTCCGTGAAAAAAGACCAGCAGCGATTTTCGCTTATCTGAGGTCTCTACTTGAGAAATTAGGTTGTCTAAGTTGAAGTCCTTCTCTGGAGGGGTTTGAAACCTTCAGCTGTGGAGGTACATTTAAGCCCCAAGTAGTTCAAATGTCATTGTAGCTGAATGGCTGCGGGCAGAGATGGACCTTGGCCAAGAGCAAAACCACTTATTCCCACCTTAATCTGAGGGAGAGATGGAGGAGGGAGAGAGGAAAATGGAGGAGTGAAAGGGTAATGAAAGGAGGGTGAAAAGTAAGAAAATTAGCAGTGGAATAAAGAGAGACACAAGCAAAAGGTCAAGCAGTCAAGTATTGAACTTGTAGAGAAGAGACAGGAAAGGGAGGTAGACAGTTCAACACCAGAGGGACCGAAGTGAGGTTCATCTGGGAACGAGTGAGTGAAGTGAAGGAAAAGAGGCAGAAGGGTGGAAAGAAGTGTACACAAGGGGAGCAAACGAAAGAGGGCTGGGTGGATGAATGGAGGCAGAGGAGAATAATGAGAATAGCAGACGAGGGTGTTGACCACAAATCCCGCTGGAGAGATCGCAGGTCTCGGCACAACACAGCCCGGAAGAGCAAAGAAGGGAGGAAGAGGAGGATAAGAAAATAAAATGATGAGGAGAGGGAGGAAGGTGAGAAAAAGGCTGGAGAGAGAGAGAGAGAGAGAGAGAGAGAGAAGAAACAAGAGAAAACAGACAAATGAAACATGATGAGGGGTTCATGTTTCATTTTTTGGACCGTGCTGTCTCACACACACACACACACACACACACACACACACACACACACACACACACACACACACACACACACACACACACACACACCAGGGCTCAGCTGTCAATGACAGGTTACCTCCCAAAGTCTTGTGTCCTTGTGTGATGAAATGAGAGGAGATGTGGGGATGTTTTACTATTTTATAACTCTGTCTTCTCACACACGCACAAAACACACACATCACGGACATTTGAATAATTTAGCGTGTCTGCACTGGTCCTCGCAGGCTGACTGACGCAGGCCCCGAAGGCTCACGACACGGCCAGGCACACACACACGCACGCACGCACGCACACACGCACCTGTTCTTTAGCGAGGTGACCATATTCCTTGTCATGCTCCTTATCCATCCTTTAGCGCTAAGCTAGTCCAGGTTACACACTCTCCAATAAGAAGAAACTAAACAATGGCCTTCAGCGCTGCACGCCTGTCTTAATTCAGTCGAAGAGGAATTCCCTCCATCGCCGTTCAACTGAGCAGTGACATGAGAGTCATTTACGAGTGAGGAAGGTTCGTCTTGTTTGGTGTGGTTGTGGTGTGTTTGTGTAGCCGTTAAATGTGTGTGTGTGTGTGTGTGTGTGTGTGTGTGTGTGTGTGTGTGTGTGTGTGTGCGCGCGCAGAGAAAAGAGAGGCCGTATTCAGACCTGACGTCATCTGGCATGATCTGACCACCAGTGGACAGCATGTGGGTTCACACCTGACGTTAGAATGCGTCTCTATCAGCGTCCCAGCTGAACTCTTGTGACCGGATCTCATTTCTTCGCTTTTGTATGCAAATTATAAACATGCTGATTATTTCTGTCTGCAAATCCGTTGTTGTTTGGGTTTTTTTTTTAACCGGCAGGATGCAGCAATGCCAAGTCTGCTGGATAGAAAGAAAAAAACGAAGAAGAAGAAGAGGAAATCAAAACAATACAAACTGGGGCTTTTTTCCTCAGAGCTTTCCAGGAGAACAAAATCGTCCAAAATGTTTTCATGCGATTGAAATATATCTCTCGGACATGTTCAGCTGTTGTGTGATTCAGAGGACACCGGTTGAAAACCATGATCCTCAACATGCAAGAGTTTACTGCCAAAACGACCACAAAAAGTGGTGGGAGAGATGGGATAGGCAGCGCAGTCGCATCTCTCATCGCCAGGCTGGATCAGACTGGTCTGAACAGAGAATGAGAGAGAGAGAGGAGGTGTAAAGGAAGGAAAAGGCATCCGTTCGTCCCGCAGCGCTGGTGGTGTCCGTTTGCCTCGTCCTTTAACATCAGACCATTAACAAGCCTGCACAAAACATACACAGTCCATTAGCTGATTGCTATTCAAGCCTCTTACAGGTTGTTAACAGTGAATTTAGGACTTTAAGACCTCAGGGAGTCGACATATCCCCTTACACCTCCTGGCTGTGGAGCCTCCCTGCAGAGCCAAGTGCGCACAATATTAGGGTTAATATGAGGGTGATGTTACCAATTGTGTACAATCATTTTTAACGGCAAACACAAAAGGTGGGAAAGCAGGATTTTATTAAAGGAGGGGTGTATGTTGTTTCCTGTAAAATCGACAAGCTTGGGAGGAACCAGCCACGCCCCCCCCCCCCCGGCGAGCTCTCTGCTAATGAATGCTCATAAATAATTGACTCCAGCGACTCCTCTCGGCTTTCCAAATGTTATCGGACCAAACGGATCAAATGGTGTCAGTGAAACGGGTTGCATGGCGATCGCAGCAACGTGTCCAATGTTTTACAGCCGCTGGGGAAACAGACTTTTAGAACCACAATGAGCCAGGTGACTGGGCGGGGGGGGGGGGGGGGGCACACAAATCAGAGACAGTGTTTTTGTTGTACACAAAATTAGCAACATCATGAGTCCCCAAAGGTTTGAGTTGTTCCTACGGTCACATTTGATGTCTTTTACACGCATACTCGGAATTAGTCCTTTTGATGCCATCATGATGCCAATCGTGTATCGTCTCGCTGTGGTGGGAGAACAAGTTTCGGCGTCTTGTGATGACTTGGATAACTCGTCGGGACAATTTGATGAACTTGTCATCAAGAGGCCGGTGTCTCGTGATGGCGGGTTAGATTCTCCGTTGTAAGAAGCTAATTAACCCATTGTGGTGACGGAAGGGCTACAAACGGGCTTTGTTACCTCATCATCATGGGATAATTCATCTCATTATCACAAGAACAGCATTCAGAAAGGATTAACAAGGATTTTTCTGCTTCGGTGTAAAAATCCTCTGCTACTGATTTGTTTGTTTTTTTTGACATCGATGAAAGAAAAATAAACCCAAAGGGACACAGGATACCGGCTAGTTTTATCTTGATTAAGTGGCCTGGCTCTTGGTAAAGTTACACCTCCTTCAAGTGATGACATCAACGCGTACGGCTGAGTCGAATGGAGCGCTAGCAGCTCCATATGGAGTCACCCGGTGGAGTTGAGTATGCAGGATTTAGCTGCCAGGCTGCGGTGAGAAGCTCTGACAGGTCATTGCTGACATTTTCTTATCGTGATTTTTGTGAGCTACTCAGCCTTGGAGATGGTAACAGTCGAGGGTTTGTATTTGGTAGCAACTCAACTTGACTTGCCGGTCTGCTTGGTGACCCTGAACAAAGCTATGTTTGTGTGTGTGTGTGTGCGTGCGTGCGTGTGTGTGTGTGTGTTTGCGTGCGTGCGTGCGTGTGTGTGTTTGTGTGTGTTGAGGAAATGTTGCAGAGCGCACCGAGGGAAATCAGAAAGCCACCGCCTGCCACAAATCCTTAGAGTGAGACTTTATAATTACACTTTTACACAGCAACACACACATACCAACACACACACACACACACATACACACACACACACACACACTTGTAATTACAATCCCATTAAGTCTTTTGGGGCCTTTTTTGGGGCATTTTTCCATCATTTAACTGGTATTAAGGCCATTAAAAGGACATCAGTTCACTGGCTCTGACTTGGTTTTGTACACCCATTGGGTCAGGGGTTCATCTCCCACTTGGCCCAGTGGCCTGCTCCTTTTCCTGTAAGTCACCAAGCTCCTTCATCCATACTTTTTCCCCCTGAAGGGTGCTGCAGTTTAATGGATTGGGACCAGGAGAAGAAAATATTAATTTACATTGACACAGACACACAAATAAAACAAAGCTCTTGTCTATAAATGCGTACCCAAGCAAGTAATTGCAAGGCCTTTGGCTCTGCTGAACGAGGTTCCTGTGATGAACACGCCGGGTTCCTTGAGGCGGGGGGGGGGGGGGGGGGGGGGGCTTTGAGGTCCTGAAGATTATTTTTCCAGCCGTATATTACCGTCATGGCGGTGGAGAGTGAGAAGCAGCTGAGATGAAATAGACGTGAGACGATGGGTAGAAGAACAGCAGCCCAGCTGTGTTTGCCTGTGGTGAACCAGCAGCGATGACAGACAGACAGAAAGACAGACAGACACGACACTCAGATAGAGGACGTCTTACTATCGCAAGACAAAAAAGAACGCCGCTGGCAATGTGAGCATCCATTCAGTTTCTCTTTTATCTGCATTTTGAGAGTAAATCATAGTGTGTGTGTGTGGGGGGGGGGGGTTCATGGAGGGGTGCTCAGAGGCAGCGGGAAGACAGTGTGTGTTCTGTGGGGTGTGTTTATGAGACAGTTGAGTCTGAGTGACAATGCGTGTTTTTCTTTGCTCTCATGCGTAGAAATAAAGATTATGTTTTCCCCTGTGTGTGTGTGTGTGTGTGTGTGTGTGTGTGTGTGTGTGTGTGTGTGTGTGTGTGGGTAGTTAAGTCATGAGGATGTGAGAAGAGGATGTTCTCCCACGTAGTTACACCCATGATTTATTACACTGCATGGTTGCTGTGTGTGTGTGTGTGTGTGTGTGTGTGTGTGTGTGTGTGTTGTGTGTGTGTGTGGTTGTTTAAGTAAAGCTGTGTGCTCCTTCTACTCTCTGTGAACAGAAACAGCAGGACATTAACGTGCACACACACACCAAGGAGAGAGATTAGCGGCGTGTTATCTGGTTAACGATGATAACGTGTCGGTCAGTTGCCTTTTTTCTTATGTCTTCATTTCCTCCATCAAGAGGTCTGATTGAAGATTTGAGCTTCACCAAACCTATTTTTTTTGGGGGGGGGGGGGGGGGTAGGATGGGCCAAGGAAGAACCTGATCGTTCTGGGCCATAATGGTCATAGTGCCTCCTAGTGGAAAGAGGAAATAACATGTTCCTCCATGTGGTTTGACTCGCTCCATCTCAAAGCTGGTCAGAAACACTTAAAGAACTTGGTTTGGTGAACGATGGTGATGTTTCTGTAAAGACTGTGAGTTTTTAGGGAGTGGTGTTACCATGGCGAGGCGGCCATCTTTTATATTTGACCACGGAGCAGGGAACCTTCGTAACTCGATTGGCCCCAGACGTAGACTCGTCAGATCTTTTCCAATCTACAAGCTGAATATAAGTCACGGTGGCACTCGGTGGTTACAGGAAGCGAGTCTGATACTACAAACATGTGATTAACGCTTCCGCCATGTCGCCTTCACCTGACGAACAGCAACATCACACTCTGAGTCAGTGAGTGAGTGTGTGTTCTCCACCCAGTGGATGCAGGGTGAGATATTCGCATCATCGTCCGGCAACTGCTTCATGCAAAAGATGCCGCCTCCCTCGAGCGTCCGGTGCGTCGCGGCTACCGCTGGCCTGCTCCTGACCGCTCCTTTTAGGAGGCCCGGCTACGGAGGACCTCTGGTTGGAGAGGAGTCCTGATATTACGAAACCCTGTTACTCAACTGTACCCGCAGAGGAACTGACACACACTCCGACGTGATTGCGCAACACACATAAAAATAAATAAATTGCATTAACTTTTGTTGCACGAATGAGCCATGCTTGGAAGTGAATTTTGAGGAAAATGTTTTGCATGAAGTTTGTTGTGCGACGAAGCAAATCGAATCATTTTCAGCTCGTATACCAGGCTCTGTTCTTTGTTCCAGGCTCTCGTGTTGCCAAATTATGTGTCCCGGGTAACAAGTGAGAGGCAGATACAGCCATCAGTGCTGTGTTATTGAATTTCCTCCCTTCCTCTCTCTAGGTTTTCCATGCCAACACCGACGCCACAGAGGTGGTTCTCAATCGCATCCCTCAGCCAGTTCTGGCCCGCTTCGTACGAATCAGACCTCAGACGTGGAAGAATGGCATCGCGCTGCGGTTTGAGCTTTACGGCTGTCAGATTACAGGTGAGAAAGAGTCTTTTTTTTCTCTCTCTCTCTCTCTCTCTTGAGCTTCTCAGCCCTGTCTCCTGTACTGCAGTAAAACATGGATGTGGTCTTGTCGAGTTTTATTGGAGTGATATGCTTGCTTTTACACCGGGTCGGAGGGTGGGTCAGAGCAAAAATAACTCCTAATTTCCTGGTGAAAAAAGTAATAAAAAAAAACAAAAAAAACAGGCCCATGTGAAAGCACCTTTTCTTTTCTTTCTCTGCATTTATACAGTCTAAATAATTCATGACTTTATCCATCTATCAATCCATCCAGAGCTTCTATTCATGCTTTCCCTCTGCTCTCTGTCTTCTATCTCCCTCCTTTACATGCAACACACCCACTCTCATGTGCTCTCAAACTCTTGCCCTCCCTCTTTCATATCCATTTCCTCCCTCTCTGTCTCCCACTCTCTCTCTCTCTCTCACACACACACACACGCACGCACACAAAAACAAAAAAGAAACACAGTCAGTCCTAATAGAATAATACTAGAGTGTGATGTGTGGGTGATTACATCAGAGAGTAACAGGCTCTCAGCTTTCATCTGCAGCCTCGGCAAACAAACGCGATTTCAACCAGCATAATCAGCTCAATACTATAAATAGATAAAACTTAATTAGACTGTCTGTGTTTGTGTGTGTCTCTGTGCGTTATAGAAATGGTAAAAGAGAGAGTTTCAATCAATCGGAGTGTGTGTGTGTGTGTGTGTGTGTGTGTGTGTGTGTGTGTGTGTGTGTGTGTGTGCGTGTCCCTTCTTCACTGTATCATTATTAGGTTAGGGCCTCTCTCTGCTGCCATTGTCGTGGCCATCGAGAGGAACAGATATGCTCTTATCTAGGAGGACTATTTCAACACCCACACAAATCACAATCACACCAAAACAAGATGATGTGTGTGTGTGTGTGTGTGTGTGTGTGTGTGTGTGTGTGTGTGTGTGTGGGTGCGGGTGCGTGTCTAAGCAGGCAACATCAGGCAGCGTCGCTGTGATCCAATAGTCCAGTTCCACCCTATTTCAACACCTGAAATTACCTTGAAATTTATCACCCAACTTTTCTCGCTGCTCTCAACAGTGAGATCCCAGTCAACACATCTTTTTACTGTGCATTTCCCATCTCTGCTACTTTGTAATGTGGGCGATCCGTCAAGGGCATCCTGGGTAAACGTGTATGCGGCGATCCGTGCGGGCAGGTCATAGTTAAGAAGGATGACGAGCGGGTCACTTTAGAGATAAGCAGAGGGAAATATCCGTAGAAGTTGCAGGTAAAACCTTTTTCTGTCTTTCCCTGACGTATTGACAAACACACACACACCAACACACTGGCCATAGGAATGCGATAATGCCCTACAGAGCCCTATAAAGCCAGACATAAAGCAGTCAGTCAGTGACATGCCATTAACTTAAATCACACTTTTATGTCTTGCGCTCGACTTCCCTCTCGCTCTGCACCCATCCCTCCGCGCTGGCTTTTCTTCCTGCTCATTCTGCTTCTGCTCTGTCCCTCCATCGCCTTTGCTGACAGCTTTTATCCACGCTGCTTTTCTCTCTCCCTCTCTCTCTCTCTCACCCCCCCACCCACTCTCATTCTCTCCCCTTATCCATCCCCCTTAAATCTTTCCCGTCGCTGCTTCATCTAAGTGTTCATTCTCCCGTTCCTCCGCTCTCTCTATCCTTAATCTCATTTTATTTCAGCCCAGCAGAATCTATCGATCATTTATTTTTGGAACTTTTATCATTTGCGTGCGAAAAACTTCTAATGCGTGTCCTAGTGTGTGTGTGTGTGTGTGTGCATGTGTAACTGCATGTGCAAGTGTGTGTAGGCTAGTTCGTGCCTCAATGGTGTACTTTACACTCTTTTATAAGACCAGTAAAGTGGGAGTGTGTGTGTGTGTGTGTGTGTGAGAGAGAGAGAGAGAGAGAGAGAGAGAGAGAGAGAGAGAGAGAGAGAGAGAGAGAGAGACCATGTGTGGGCAAAGCATAAGAGCATGTGTGAGTGGAGGTTCAACTTGTGTGAGACCTTCGCTATGAATCCCTCCGTGTGTTTCTGTCCTTACACGTCTTTTTTTAACTAAAAAGGACGCGTTCAGGTATTTTTAATGCATTTAAAAATATATCAAAATTGAATGCTCTACTAAATAAATACTAAAATAAAAATAATACTAAAATAAAATAATAAAATACTATGCTAAAGTCTGTGTATACTTGTACACTTACATGTTTAGAAGTATCGAGTGAATTGGTTCTTTACAAATACAGATTTTAGTCCGACTGTAGCACGTGTCAAAAGAGAGCTGTCGTCAAAAATAAAATGTGTTTAGTGACCAAAAGGTGCAGTGTTTAGGACACAATGCTGGTTCCTGTTCCTGGTTCAATCCTCAACTGACTTCCTGTCTCTCTCCACTTGCTTTACAAAATAAAAGCACAAAAAAAGGCAAAGTTTAACACTCAACATAACAAAATTCACATCTAACTCTTAAACTATCTGAGAAGTAAACTTTCAGTGTACTTCAGAGTGTACTATCACAAAACAAAAATCAAGTTAGAAGTATACAACTACGGCTGTAAAACAGTTTCCTTGCGTAAGCTCTGTAATTCACATACAGTAGATCCAGTACTAGATAAAAGGGCTGTCAGAGTTATACTTCTGTAAACTTACATTTAGCCTATTTTGCCCTAAAGAGTGGTACTGCGCTAGCAAGGACACGTGATGATAGTTTATGATGTATAAAGTGTTCCTGGGGACTATGCTTGAACTTGAGTCAAGTTTACTTAATAAATGAACTTGAAGTGCACTTCTCCTCTGTGAGGGTGTAAATATACAGCAAGTGTGTGTGTGTGTGTGTGTGTGTGTGTGTGGGTGGGTGCCTTAAGTGTTCCCATACTTGTGTGTGTGTGTGTGTGTGTGTGTTAGCTCGCTATTTCTGTTCGTGCCATCTCCAGAGAACACGTTCTCATCCACGCCAACTGCACTTGTGCATTAAAAAGTCGGATGGAGAAGCGAGAAACTGCGAGAACGGATGTAAGCATGGGAAAGAGAGAATAACAACACAAGTTTGCTCTGGCTAATCAGCTTCCTCCCGTGTTACTGTACACAGGGTGAGCGACTGCGTCTGTAGCTCTTTATTGTTGATTCATTATTCACTGTATTGACATGCGGTTGCAAGCAACACAGCATTAAACATTCATCTCCACCAAGACCTCCTGAATGTCACCATCAATCATTGTCACCCTTCATTGTCAGTCACCTCTTCCTCCCTCTCTCCTTCCTTCTCACTACCCTCCCTCCTCCTCCTGTTACCTTCCTCTCTTCTCATCTTCCCTTCAACTTTTTTGTCCGACCTTTTTATATTTTTATCTTCCCCTCGTCTTTCAGTTTCCTCCTGTCTCTTTCGCATCGTTCCTCCCTCGATTTTGCTTCCTGCTCTCACCGCAATGACGCCAGCTTCATTTAGGATAAAAATGGCCATTTTGTTGAGTTTTTTGTTGTTGTTGTTGTTGTTATTATTCACAACAACAATAACATTCTGATTCTTGTTAGACTAAAACACATTATTCAGTCTAATAAAGCGTATCCCTTTGATCTGCAGCATGCTTTCATTTAGTTCTTCCATTTGGGAGTTGCTTGGCTCAATTCCCCGTGAAGAATCCCCTTTGGCAGCATGGTTAAAGTTCTGTATAAACTTTGCTGCAGCATGAAAGAAAAATAATGAAACAGGGTTTTTTTTGTTGTTCTGGGTGGGGGGAAACCGTTAGGAAGGGTTGCAGAGTTTAAGAAAATCACACAATCCATCCATCCATTAACGGTACCTCTCAGCCTTTAAAGGGGGGGGGGTGACAGGTTGTTGATCAGTCAAAGGGCTGACATATGGATAGAGACAACCGATCAAAACACCTCAATCAGACGCTAAATTATTCTGAAAATAAAAGTCACTTTCATGCTGGAAAAGGCAGCGTCTACTTAACGCCCTGAGTGTCGTGATCCTGGCAGCTCAGAGAGAGGAACCTTCATAAACAGCCTCTGCTTAAAACTGTGTTTCTGCGCAACTTTAACTCGGTCTCGAAATAACAAAAAATAAATACATAACAAACTTATGACCCCTTAAAGGTCCAAACATTCCAGGCTGATTTGCCATACGGCTGTAGGATTAGAGAGCACCTTCAGCAGTCTTCGATTGGTTTCAGTGGGAGCGCCAAATATTTAGGATGTTCTGCAAGCACCGCTGGCGTGATAAGGCCTCAGTCTTTGCGCTGCCTTTTTTTCACGTCAAGCAGCTGAGAGGCGAAGGACGTCTAAAACGTAGCGCTCACCGCTGACGCTCTTTGACCGGCCGTCCAATCGCAGTTGAGGATGAGAGAGCACAAACCAGACAGTTGCGCCCGTCAAAACTCGTCCTCGTCAATAAAATCTCACCCGCATTCATCTCCACCCTCTGGGTTGAACCTCACACCGATGAGCTTATTGAGAATCATAAGAACTCGTTTGACGAAGGCTTGAAGGTAAGAGATGGTCGTTTACATCAAATCACGGCGCGCCATTGCTTCAGTTTTCTGATTGCACCCGCAGATCCGCCGTTGCCACAGCGCATGTCTCAGAATCCTTCCCCAGTCTCCCTACAAGCCTCCTTGCTCCACACGCAGCTGCCACAGCACTGATATCTCATGACAAAAGGTCTAATTTCACTTGTTGCTGCATTTAAAGCGGATGAAAGGAAGTCAAGTGAATCCTGCTCCAGATCCACCTGCTGATTTCTTAGTCCTCCAGTTAATCACGTATTCAGCTTTCTCTTCCATGTTGCATCTGATTTGCACCGCCGCCGCCGATAGCAAGGAAATATGCTGCTCCCGTGCACCTGCGCTGGGACTTTGTGTTACTTCAGGGGGGGGGGGAAAAATCTTCTTCTTATTCCTTTCTTTCTCTCTCTCGCTCTCTCTCTTTGTCACCCTCTCAGACGCTCCCTGCTCAGAGCTGCAAGGCATGTTGTCCGGGCTGCTACCTGACTCCCAGATCTCGGCGTCCTCCATGAGGGACATCCACGGATCCATGGGAGCAGCGAGGCTGGTGGCCAGTCGCTCAGGCTGGTTTCCCAACCCCACACAACCCATAGCTGGAGAGGAGTGGCTGCAGGTACATCCCTACACCCTGGTCTTGACTGAATCCATTTTTTTTAAACTCATGCCATGACAATGTAGTCAAGGAAGCTGAACTCACATCTGAAGACATGAACAACCTCACTGCTCCGGCATTAATCTCCATCGTTCCTGGGTGGAAAAAACCAAAACAAAAACCCGATACTGTCATATTTTCAGGAAGTACTTGTCAGTGCTAGGAGTGTCATGATCGAGCAAGAAAATGCACCAAACTTCAAAGACAAGAACAAAGCTCTAAAAAGAAATAATGCAACATCTGCCAGCTCAAAGATTCCTCCCCGACGACTGTGTTGTTGATCAAAGAATCTCATATAAATACTTAAGAACGTAGAACAGTTCTCTGCCGTTTCTAGTTCACCTCAGTAGTAATTACTGCCTACTTGAACTTCATATAGGTTCATAAGGTCAACAGCTGCAGTCAGAAGTACTACACTGTACAAGTACTTACAACGTCATTCCCTTTTTCCACACACAGACAGCAAGTTCACAAATGTCCAGGGTTCCCTCTGTAGGTTTTCCAGCTGTGATTTTAGGTTCTGTGTTTCCATCCATCCATTTTCTACCACTTATCCTGTTAAGGGTGGTGGGGGGGTGGGGGGGGGGGGTGGAGCCTATACCAGGTGAGAGGTGGGGTTCCCCCTGGACAGGTCACCAGTCCATGGCAGGGCCAACATATAGAGACAGACAACCATTGGCTCTCCTAACCACGCCTACAGTCAATGTAGAGTCTGGATTAACCTGGTCCCCTCTTGATGTCTTTGGACTGTGGAGGAAGCTGGAGTACCAGAGAGAACCCACACAGGAACAGGGAGAACATGGAGACTCCACACAGAAAGACCCCGTGCTGCAGCCAGGGTTCCAAGTCTGAACCTTCTTGCTGGGAGGCCACAGTGCTGACCACTGCTCCACCGTGCCGCCGGTTCTGTGTTTATTTGATGCAAATAATTTCGTCACAGTTGTTTCAGATACTGGTTTGGCCTCCAAAATCCCACATCAGTCAGGTTCTACTGGACCCCAGTGGGAACACAAACTAGCTTTTATCTCCTGGTTGTTTTTACCTAGAGTAGAAATGCAAGGAGAAACTTTGTCCCAGAGCCTCAGAACATTTATAAAAGTTGCCGTAATGGAAAAGCAGCGTGTGACTGATCACAGGCCGGACGGATTGAAAAGGAACCGCCGAGCGCGAGCTGACAAAAATAATTGTGTTTATGTTGCAGGTGGATCTCGGTGTGCCCAAGATGGTGCGTGGCATCATTACCCAGGGTGCCCGAGGACTGGAGGGCAGCACCAGTGCTGAGAACAGAGCGTTTGTTCGAAAGTACAAACTCGCACACAGCTTGACCGGCAAAGACTGGACCTACATCATAGACAGCAAGACCGGGTTTACTAAGGTAAAGAAGAACACCTAATCTCTGTCTCGTTTGGGGGTTTATTTATAGAACGTCTTTCAACTCCATCCCTTGTTGCTCTCCCTGTCTCCTACACACTGTTTGCCTTAGTCTCTCTCCCAGCCTTGTCATTTTCAGGAGGGGGAAAGAAAAAAAAAAAAAAGGAGAAGCTGTTTTATTACAGCCTGGGCTCAGATAATAATTCAATTTAATCACCTCACTCCTCATTCTCTCTGCTTGTGTCTTTGTCTCTCTCTCCAAGTCCTCTGTTCTCCCTCTCTGCTTCTCTTCGTCTCTCATCCTCCGCTTCACTCAGCCCCCTATTTGTCTCTCATGGGTGTTAATTAAAAATGTCTTTCCTGCATCACTTCTCAGCACTGCTGGCAGTCTAAAACACTGCGAGACAGGCCACTCCGCTCTGTTCTGCTCTTTGAGACTATGTGTCTTAAAAAGCTGTAATCGTACTACTGAGTGCCTCGGCTTTCTCTCTTGATGGTGAAAATCCTGCTCTCATCTGCCTGTCTTTTTAAATGAGTATCCTGGGGAATACATCCCAGGTTTTTAAAGTCCAGCAACGGAGAGGACAGATGATACGATTTCAATTTATGAAACCAATATTAGAGCTTTCCGCGTTTTGAAGGAAGCAGTGTGGTCTAGTCACTTCTCAGCTTTTTTTTTTCTTTCTTCTTAAATCTGTTTTTGCCAGAGGCTCCAGCAAACGGCTTCATATTAATATTTAAGAATAAAAAAGGAATCTGTTCTTTCTATGGTGGATGTCATGCTGTTCAGGGGGAATGACATCTTTCTGAATGGTTTCACTAAACTTATCCGCATTGCCTTTTCCAGTAAGAAATGATTTACAAACGCAGTCTCAGTTTTTGTCCCTCAACGCTGCGGCTCTCAACCTTTTTGAGTCGGGACGCCCCGCCCCGCCCCCTGCTCCCGCCCACCGCCGTCCCCTTCTTTTTCGCCAAGAGACGGAATAATAAATTCCATTTGGGTTTTACATTTATCTAACAACTGCAGTAAACATGTGTACTTGGGGCCTAAACTGTTTTCAGAGTTTTTTTCGTTTATACTTGTTCTCATAGTTTGAAAGTGCAGGCACATTTTGACTCGCACACACTCCCAAAAAAAAAAAAAAAAAAAAAAAAAATCAATGTCAAGGCACATTGTGCCACCATTGCAGGAGATAGACTGTAAATTTTTTTTTTTTTAAAGTTTCCTTTTTCCAATACTTGCTTTTTTTCAAATGCCCCCTAAGAAATTATTTTGTGACCCTCATGAGGGTCCCAACCTCCAGTTTGAGAACTGCCTCAAAGGATAAGTTGATCGGGAGCGAGGGTGTTGTCTCCACTCTTCTCCGGCTCAAGTAAACATGGACAACCAGCACATTCAAATACCTCATTCACACTGAAAGTAGCTAAATATTTGTCCATCCGTCCATTTTCTACCTCTTATCCTGTTAAGGGTGGCCGGGGGGGTGGGGGGGTGGAGCCTATCCCTGCAGCCCTCAGGTGAGAGGCAGGGTTCACCCTGGACGGGTCACCAGTCCATGGCAGGGCCAACACTTGGAGACAGACAGCCACTCACACTCACACTCACACCTTCTTGTTGTGAGGCGGCAGTGCGAACCACGGCAGCGCCGCGCCGCCACCCTATGCTTCAGTTGGATAACATGTGATCTCATCTCTGTGTTTGGTATTCAAGACAATCCTCACACCTTGTTTTGAAGGGTTTTTTTTTAATCTCCCCTTCATCTCTCTACCAGGTTTTTGAGGGGAACAGCCACTACGACACTCCGGAGGTGCGCCGGTTTGATGAGATAATCACCCAGTACATCAGAGTGTTTCCGGAGAGGTGGTCGCCCGCTGGGATCGGTATGAGGATGGAGGTGCTCGGCTGTGACCTGCCTGGTAAGAGCATGCGTGTGCGTGTGATCCAGAACAGAAGGTTAACACACACTCGGCAGGAAGCTTGGCACGCGCGTACAATAATGAATGCAAGTATCCACCGTGTCATTACCTTCGCCAACTGCGATCAGTAGTTCCCTGACACTTTCACATATGTACATCAGAAGACGATTGAACACAAACAAGTCATTAGTGCCCTGAACGTTTAGTTCAAATCCCATCATTCATCCCCTTAACATGATGTGCATGTTCACGTGTAGATGTTTGTTTGTGAGGATTAAGTACTTGTGTGTGTGTGTGTGTGCGTGTGTGTTGCGTCTTTATCTAAATGCATATTTTATATAATCGAGGGTGTGCATCCTGGCTTACCCACATTCTGCTGGTGAAATGGCGGTTGAGGTTAATCGTCTTCCTCTATAGGAGGGTGCAACACGTCTGGACAGGGATTAACATGTCTAGGTCATGGGGCTTCCACCATACCGGCCATCTGTGTAGGAGCACTATTGTGTCCACAGCCCTGGCGTGTTAATAACACGTAGCTGGGTGTGTAGCTGAGGCTAACGATGGGCTGAGTTTTGCCGCCGCCGCCGCCGCCGAATCAATCCGTGATCTATTGTTTTTATGCCGCTGCAGCAGCGACAGCCGTGGCAGGTGCATTATATTTTTGGGTTCATATGCACATAAATAAGCGCGGCTGGCGAAGCCAATACTTCAGGAGCGCCTTGAGGGAATTTCCTCGAATTTACATCCACTTGGGGCTGAAGGATGAGCTGATTTGTTGGTCAAAGCTCAAGGTGACTGCCGCCTCATAAAACGCGTTATAGGCCATAACTCAGGAATTCATGTGCACATTATGAGGAGGGGAAAGAAAGATTTCGAACAATAGAATAAAATGATGAGGAGGCGATATCCCATTGGCCAAGGTCATTGTGACATCAGCACGTTCTGTAAAAAGGCTCCTCTACTTCTGGAGTCTGGGACAGACAGCTTCGGCGGTAGAAACACTGTTCTTTATACCACAGCTTTTAACTTTAAATTTCGACTGCTAGTTTAAAAAAAGAAAACAGAAAGTATCTGGTTAATCAAACTGTGGATACTGCAGTTCACTTTAACCAGCGACGTTCCTCACGTGTGTTAGATTTGTGTTCATCTTCTCAAGATTGTTCAGAAAGAGCGATGTTATATCGTAAGGGGGGGGGGGGGGATGGTGAATGCAGGCCTTTAGTCTATATTTTTCCTAACTGAGCTGAATGAGAACCATTTATTAGAATATATCACCGCTCTACGCTGCCCGTTAACTGCGCCCGGCAAAGCTGTACAATGAGTGCAGTAATAGAGCAGGCCATTGTCCACGTCGCTCCACAGGTTTTACTTAGCTTTGTCACTGAGGCTGCTACATTTTTCTTCATAGCCAAATCTCCGTTATTAAGTAACGAGGCTGTAAATGTAAGTTATAGTAACAGTCACTGTGAGGCACCTGTAACCTTTACGATGCTTCGGCAGGAACGCCTACACGGCCTGCTCATTTTCCTCATCTGTTCCATTTCTGGTTTGTCACTTAACATCTGTTATTCCTGGCAGGAGTAAATCTCTGTCTTGATTAGTCCATTTTCAGAAGAGCTCCTTCATAAATTTTCCTCCAACCCGCCAAAAAAAAAAAAAAAACAAAACCCAAAATCCTCCATCTAGAACACGATCCGCGTCGTCTCTGGGGGCTTAATGTTTTTCACTCTTATTGAAATGCATCAATGAATTTCATCAAAATACGCCGCCGTTTTTTTTGTTTTTATTTTTCCAGATGTATCGATTGTCACATTCAAAGGTCTCCAGGATCAAAAAGATCTCTGGGGGCCCGACAGTCTCCTATCCCAACACTTTACAAGGACTCAGGAAATCTGATGGAACACGGAAAAATGCCCGTATCCTGCCAACGGTTGGGGGGCGTCCTCAGGATCCAGGATCTCCAGTTTGATCCAGAAAAGTTCATGACTTGTTCCTCGTCATGTTACCTGCCTTTCCAACAAATTTAATTAAAATCTGTTTGAGCAGACAGCAGTGATCAGATGACCTCCATGGCCGAGGTAATAAAACCTAAATACCAAGACATTCTGACTGGGGGTGACGACCAGAGGCTGGTGCAGCCGATCCTTTTTGCCGCACACTCCAATCTTTCACGTTCTGCCTTATATTAGAAGTGTGGTCTTGATATGCATGAGAATGTGAGCGCGCGGTAATCACTACGCGCAGATGCGAAGGGAGTTAAAAAGACCCCGGAAACACATAAGGGCACAATGATGAAATGTCTGGTTAGAAGTGTTCCTGCAGCCGCCGCCTCCTCTCTCCCCTTCATGTGCCGTAAGCTCTTAGTGCCTCAGTCAGATGGTGACATATGACAGGTGGAGGCAAGAACTGGGAAATGACAAGTACCTGCTCCCATGTGGGCTGCCGGCCTGCCATTGGAATCCCTGAACTTGTGAGAGAGAGAGAGAGAGAAAGGAGGAGACCCCTGAGGGAAAAATATATCCTAGATGTGTCAGGACGAGCCTGGAGGCTGGCGGTGATGGGAGGAGAGGCGACATCCTCCACTGTTAACACACGGTTTAAGAGGTTAGCGAGGCCGGAGTGAGCAGAACATTCGGATCGGACACAGAAAAGGAATCCAAACAAAGGAGGAATTAAAGAAAAAGAAATCCCCCAACTGAGTTCGCACTAAAGTAGCAAGTAAGTAGCGTCACTGAAATATCACGGGGACGAGGTTCGTTACTGTGATGGGTCAATTTACATCGGCCTCCGTCCTCGTCACAGGATCCCTCGGATGTTACTGCTCCTAGAAAGTAGAGATGGGAATCGATCACCGGTTCTTATTGAGAACCAGATCCCAGTGTTTCAGTTCCCTGGAATCATTTGCCAATTTTGCAAACGATTTTCTTATCGATTCCCAGTGGGCGCGAATGACATCGCGTGCAGCCAGCAGGAAACTTGGTGCCCAAGCGGCACAAACGCTCAAAAGTTTGGTTACATTTTATGAGAAAGGGTGACAACAGGGCAACTTGCAATGCTCGCAAAGTGGATATTTCATCAAAGGGAGGGAATACTACCACTATGCAGAAACTTCTGCACACACAGTGTGCGATAACTCTGAATGAATGTCGCAACGTTAGCACGTCCTCTGCTGTTCATACTGCAGGTAGCTAACCAACTGATACTGCCTCTCATGTTGGCGCCACCTCACTGTTGGGTTTGTGAGGTCATGTTACTTCTAAACCAGACAAAGTTTGTGCTCTCTTTTATTTTTTCCCCAAATCAGAATCGAAAATAGAATCAATGAAGAAACGAATCGTTACGCAGAATCGAAAATGGAATCGGGATCGTAAAAACCTTATCAATTCCCATCCCCGATAGAAAGACACGAAAGGTGGCATGTTTGGATGTTTTCAATAGATAGGATAGGATAGGCTAAGCTAAGCTAAATCCTTATTGTCCTCCTTTAGAGAAATTTTCGAGCTAAACCATCAAGTTAAAGCTCCAAAGCCAGATTAAAAGAGCTGGGAAAATGAACGGCAAAAACATCATCCCTGCAAGTTCAACACTGAAAGTAAGAAATGAGGCACATGCGCGCGTCTGTGTGTGTGTGTGACAGAGAAGGGCACATGTGCAGTGCTTGATATTCAATCATAAACTCGAGAACCTTTGCAATATCATGACGTAGGGCATCTGAGCTATATTTTGATGGTTACTTAACCCCGTTGTGATAACAGAATGAATAATGCTCTGTAAATTAACAGCATAATAGCTTCATAAGTCCGAATCATGCCATTCTGATGCGGCGCTGGCACAGTCTTCAAACACAATGAGGGATTATAAAAAGATAATAGTCTATAAACGTGAGGCTGAGAGAGACGTTTTTGCGACGGCTGTGTTTTACACGCACCATATAATTACATCATGCAGATCATTTTTGCACCTACAGTCCAGAATGACCTCTTGGCTATTGCAGTCGTAGTCTGCTGGTCTGTCTGGTCTGCATGCCAGATGTGTGCCTTCTGGATGTAATCTGTGCATTAGACACAATAACAGTTGGTTCCTACCTTACGTCGACGCTGCAGCAGCCCCCGCTACCACCCTAAATACCACACACTGAGATAATTCTACATCCTTGTGGCTTAGAGCAAGTAGATTTCAGTTAATTTCACTCTGTCTAGTTTTTCAATTCTCCACGCTATGTGACGTTAGGATAATGACACTGGGGAAGGGGGAGAAGAAAGAAAAAAAAAAAAAAACGACTCGCACAAGCCATGCAGTAACAATCATTTTACTGGTGCTATACATGAAAACAATAAAAGAGAAAAACACAGTCGACTGAAGACAGGAGACACTTTGTCTTCCTCCTTGGTGCATGTGTGTGTCTCTGTAGTTGTAGTGGGAGATAAAATATTCAACACAGTGCATCTGCTTCAGTCCACTGAACACAGCTGTTTACACATGGCCACAAGCGCAGAAAATCACACACACACACACACACATTTAGTCAGTCACTTCGGGGGTTTTTACAGTCCTTGTCTAACCCAAACCACTCACCCAAAAAGTCAGTATTTCACCAATTGGGACGTAGCTCTTGACCTCATATCGTCCCCCAATAAACTTGTCTAGTTAGAGAGAAATACCACCACCTAAGAAAAAGGCAGAACAAAACCTTTTAATTCTCCTTTCAGATTAAATCCCAGCAAGGTTGTTGTGCTTCTAAATCCGCCCGTTCCTCAAGCCTTCGGAAATCCATGCCTAGTTGTATCCAGCAGGCAGGATATCCAAGAGGTTACCCCACATTACCGTGTAAGGAAACGCTGCTTTACTAGAAATTAGAACAGTAGACATTTTCCCAGAGAACGCAGTCTAGGCTAAACCCTCAGGCTCCTCGGGATGAGGAAATAAGTGAATGAAATGAAAAGAGCGGATTAATGAAGTGATGAATAAATAAAAACACTTCACCGGTGTAGGGCATTCGCACATTCACCAGCGCACTCACAAACACACGCGCTAGCACTCAGTCGGTGCAGCAATCAGAGCGGCCCTTCTATTATTCACTAGTTTGTTTCAGATCTATCTTCTCCGTCTCTCACGTGTCAGCCATAGTCATGCTTAGGTCGTTGAGCAAGAAAGCTTTTATCCAAGGTCTCTTACTTCCTGGTGTTTTACACAGCATGAAACGATTCCAATGTGGCACAGGAAGACTCATGACCCGTCTGAATCAGCTCACCCACAATAGGATCTTAATCTGTACTCATCATCAGAAATCGGTGGGGGATGTTTTGCCGTAATTGTTGTAAAGTACAAGATTGAAATAGATGGAAGATAGCGTCCGAGTCAATTTGATGACAAGAAGTAACGTTACGGCACCAAAGTGGGGGGCTTCGTTTGCTGGGTTTGGCTCCTGGCACCCCGAGGGCTGACTCAGCTCTTGGGAACACTGGGTCCGTTAGCTGCACGGCTAACGTTTACTGAATACAACAAGCCAAGCTATGACACCATCGAACAACCCTGTAAAACATCTTGGTACTGGACTGCCTGTAGTCCCAACTGTCAGGCTAGGAGGCTGCATTCTGTCCCAGTCTAGCTGTGCACAAGTGGTAGTTATTTGTGGACACTTTAACAAGTAGGAATCCCTCAGGAAAGTCTAAATCCCAGTGAGCCGAGGCTGAACAGCTGGAGGACATTAAAATGTTTTCTCCATAAAATGATACATATTTTTACTCAAATCAGTGAATTGAGAAATAAAGTTATATATTTCTGCATTTATTCTGCATACCACTTGTGTGTTAGGTACGTAATGAAAGCACCATACGGAGTCACAGATACAGAAACGTGACTGCTACGTTTTTTCATTCTTTTGGATGCCCTCATCCAAAAGAAGGGGTCAGTCATTATGTGATGAAGCCTGACCATCAGCCTTGCTCAAATTCTGTTCCCTGGTCCATGGATTCTGTACCCCCCCCCCCAAAAAAAGTTACATATATGTATGTGTAGAAGCAACATGTTGTTTTGCCCTTGCAAATCTTATATCTTCAAAAAAAAAACAGCTTTTACAAAACGAAAAGAAATTGCTTTTCCATCACTTCCCCTGTATTGTTTTCATATTTTACAATGAAGCACTTTGACCTAGCCTCAGGGTTGTAAAACAATTTCCCCCACATGGGAGAAACAATCTCAGCACCTAATTACAATGAAGAAATATGATATTGTGGATACCAGGTTCTTAGGGGGCACACAATAATGTAGTTTAGCATCTCATTATTGTGCCAAAGCCTTGTTGCAAAAAAACAAAAAAACAACAACAACCACAAAAAAAAACAACAGAGACAAAAGCCAGAATATTATTGCAGGACTCGCTCTTATCATTCACGCTAGCTATGGAGGCAACATGTAATTTAGGTCGTGTAACCCAGACAATTGGAAGTGAACCGAGAGCTGCTAAGCTGCCAGCTTCATTGGTGTTTTAAATGACTGAGCTATCAGAACATCTGCTATGTTCTCATCTCTTTCACTCAGCACGTCGTTGTTGGCAGGCAGACACATATGTATACACACACACACACACACACACACACACACCACCTGTTTGGCAAGACACGGGTTTGTTCTTAGTTGTGTAAATACACATTTGTTCTCATCCTGACGGAGAAGTGCGGTGTTCTGGGTGGGGCTGTAGATGAGAAATAGAAGACAAACGCTGGTTGAAGGGGAACGCAGTGACAGCGTCTTTGCCCTTCACCCGCTCTTCGTACCACGGGTCTGCGGTTGTCGCTGCAAACAAAACGTATCGGCAACAAAATTGTGCGTGTGGGCGATAAATTATGCTTCCAACTGAGCTTTTGAAAACAGTCAGCAGGTTCTGGTGGGGGAAGGGGGGGGGAAAGGGTCACCGAGCCAGCCCGAATGAAACAAGAGCCGCGTTCTCCAGTAGAACCCCCTGCAAGAACAGATCTTGTATCTCAGTGGGACTTGAAATACTGTAAGAGTGTGTTCCAGGAGGCTTCGTTGATGTAGAACATGGACATCTTAAAAGTTCCTTTCATAGATTTTTCATTCCCAAACCGACGAAAATAAGTCCTTCCAGAACAGGATCTAAACCATCTCCAGGAACTTCGTAGATTAATGAAATAAAGAACAAAATAAACGGCTTAACGTACTTCATTAGAACATGCTCGGGTACTTTGGATCCTTCTGGATCCCTCATCCAGAGGATTCCCAGAAGTCAGGCTGTTCACCTTTCAACCATTTCACATAGACCCAAACAATCGTTCTAACACGGCTGACGGCTAGACCCTGCCGGGGTCAGCAGGTTGATCCAGATCGCGCCTAATAGGTCATATTAATGTTAATATTTCATCCATTCATCGTCCATTATTTCTTTTAAACGTCCTGCTTCTTGGCAAATGAAACGATGAAATAAATTCCGGAGTGAAGAAACCTTGGACAAGAACAGGATGTTTATGGTGCGGGTTGTAAGGTGACGGTCAAAGCCGGTTGAGAACCTTCACTGTGTCTGTCAGCGATGATGAACACACACACACACACACACACACACACACACACACACACTCTCTCTCTCTCTCTCTCTCTCTCTCTGCCATATCTGAATGTTTGGCTGGAAACCTCGAACAGCGGAACATTTCTAGAATGTTCTAGTTCAAGAACAGTGAACAACACACACATTGAGAGCAGTGCTGCTTCTCGTGAGCGTGTACGTGCATGCGTGTGTGTGTGTGTGTGTGTGTGTGTGTGTGTGTGCGCGCGCGCGCGCGTGTGTGTGTGTGTGTGTGTGTGTGTGTGTGTGTGTGTGTGTACCCAGGTTCACTATGGTTGATAGCTTTCACATGTGAGCTGTGGCTCCATTCCAGATACTCTCATGTGTTTGGTGGAATGTGGCCTCGGCTCTAGCCGTCGCTCTCTCTCTCTCTCTCTCTCTCTCTCTCTCTCTCTCTCTCTGCCCCCCCCGCTCCACCAGTGTTCTTACTGTTCTTACTCTCACCGAAACAAAAGCTCTACTCTTACCATTAACGACAAGCATGAATAAAACCATGCTACTCCGATGCTACTGCGTTGTAAACAGCAAATATCGTATCAAAGCAAAAATTATAATAAAACATGTCATAATCGCTCTAATCGTGTTAATTATGATTGTGTAACCTCACAAGCTGTCCTCAGGAGATCCCGTTAATTGCACTCAACGCGACAGACCTGAGCTGGTGGTTTTATATAAACACGTGTGAAGGAATGGAAAATGTCAGAGTGGGAGGTCGGGTGAGCAAACGTTTGTGGCTTCTGCGGTGCTCGCTCCATCTCCGCCCCTTTAACTCGCTCTCCATCAAAGACGGTAATCACTCCCAACTCCTGCCAAGGCTCCTGTAACACCCCGCCACCACACACACACACACACACACACACACACACTCACACACACACTCACACACACACACACACACACACACACACACACACACAGAGCTCCACAACTTCTCCTCACTCATGATCTCATTAACCATAAGGACTCTTTGCCCTCTCTCCCTCACATGATCATTAAGTTTCTGCTGAAGCATCTTTCTTCTTATACGTTTGTTTTTTAAAATGTAGGGCGCGGCGCAGGTGAGGCGCAGGTGAGGCAGGGCGGCATGGGATGAACTCGGCAAAATTTAAAAAAAAAAAAAAGGTCTTCATAAACATGGAGACCGAGGAAGGAAGCGGCCGAGAACAACAGCGTAAGATCACGTGATCGAGCGGAGTGAGGACAGGTGAAGAGGGAGGGAGCTGATTGGTTGGGATTTAACGAGGCTGACGCAGGGCAGGTGAGAGGAAATAGTGGGCGGGGCTACAGCGCCCACGCCGTAAACCACATAGAAGGTTTATATTTTTGTTCCGGTCCAATAACAAAGCTGTGTTTAGTTTGTACGCGTGTCTTTTACTGGACTAAGTCGGCGGCCGTTCACACGATCGACGTAAAACTTGGCGTGCGCAGTGCCGATGTTTGTAGTTACACGTAGTTTCAAGTTAACGATCAAAAAGTGACGATTTATTTACAGTTTTAGCAGGAGCGTGGAGGCGATTCCCCCGCCACGTCCGATCCTAAATCCCTGCTTTGATGTTTCATGATGTCACACACCTGTGGCCCAGCCCCTCACGCAACAGGCACTCGTTCCCCCTTGAATCCGCGTTCGTTTCCACGTAAATGAAACATCGGAGTGGGCGGAACAAAGTCAGCTCGGGCGCGAGGC
The DNA here is from genome assembly GCF_037954235.1 of Aulostomus chinensis. Lineage (NCBI taxonomy): Eukaryota > Metazoa > Chordata > Actinopteri > Syngnathiformes > Aulostomidae > Aulostomus > Aulostomus chinensis. The sequence goes on along the minus strand of NC_141331.1, from coordinate 4,824,913 downwards.
AGGTCCGGTGCTGACGGGTCAGAAAGTGCGAGCAGCGGGCTGGCGGCCCCCGTCGCCGAGGTCACCTGTGGATCGTTATTTCACCGACGCCGTCCCAAACAACAACCCAGACAGATGTGGCCAGTAACTGTCAGTTGACGGATAATTTGCACCGCCGAAAGCCGTGGAGGAGTTGTTTAAAGCGGCCCTTGTGAACGTATTACTGCCTGGGGATCTTAAAAGCTGTCCCTCTCCTCTCCGGAGCTGTAAATAGCATACTTAGCATAATGGTTTTTGGCACACTTGAACTAGTTCTTTTACAGCTGACTACGATCCACTGATGTAGCGAGCCGCCGCTCACTGCCAGCAGCTCCCTTTTTTTACATTTTTTTTTTTTTTTAAACGCGCTTAGTTGTTGTCGCACTCCGCTCAACACTCAAGGCAACAATTACAGCAGTCACATACATACCTTGTGGTGCTTTGACGCACAATGGGCGCTACAGTAGCTGACACAAAGAGAGCATTCTTTTCTAGTGTGTAGAGGATGCCTGTGCTCTTTTACTTACACACACACACACACACACACACACACACACACACACACTGCTCTTCTGATAGTAGCTTTTTAACTGCAGTCGTCTGCTTGGTTCCCACTTAGTTCAGAGACTCTGCTCACCTTATGTTCCACAACTCTGCGGTCCAGTGTCGCTCCTGACTGTAAACCCAGATAAGATGTGTTGTTTGCGGTACAATGTTCTAATCAGACGTTTGGTCTCACAAGAACCCCCCCCCCGCTGGAACTCATTTTCCTTCTCGCTCTTCCTCCTAAGAGGGGGTCGTAATTAGTCAAGCAATTTAAGCTACATATAATTTAACCTGCGTTTTTCTCCTGTTTTAAGTACAGTTGTTTGATTTGGCATTTAGACGCTGGCAATTCACATCCCCGAGACATCAGGCTTTCTGCAGTCGTGCCATGCATAAATTAACGGCGACGTGACTTCGTCCAGTTTCCTCTTTCGCCGGGAACCGGCAAATAACCACTTCGCCGTTGCGCCTCGGCCAGCGGGCGGCGATGTTCACTTTGACCTTGGACCAAGTGAAGGCGTGTGCCACATTTTGAAAACTTCCCACAAGGTTTTGCCCAGATGTTACGTCATATTACAGAGTTAAAGACCCGTAAACGGCCGCTGTGTCCAGCTTACAGGTACAGGTCATATTTTGCTGAACGAACTTGGCTTGCGTATCAAATTGACATTGTTCGTGAAAGAGCGCGCAGATTTAAAATAAGAATACCTTATTAATCCCACACAGGGGAAATTGCAGTAATTTCAGCAGCATTTACAGAGGGAAGAATTGAAAATGAGAAACAAACAGCAGCTAAAAATAAACAAACATTAATTATCGCACATCATTTTGCTGTTTCCTCCTCCAAAACTGCTGCCGTACTCGTGAGATGAGCTGCGGAATGGAGGGATGACTCTCCGTGGGGTTGAACGCCACGGGCGGCACCTCTCTCATTCTCACATAGTCACGGGATTACAGTCTGTGTGGATTATATCTGCTGCAGCTGACAGGGAGTGCAGGTCGCTGTTCACTTTCCCGGTGGCACGGAGACGCCTGTCAATCACAGGGTCATTAAGAAAAAGGAAGTTTCCCCCACACACTCAGCTGCACCGTGTCACCAACAATTTAAGTAGCCCTCTTTCTCTCCCTCTCTCTCTCTCTCACACACACTCACACACACACACACGTGCACGTGCACACACATTCACGTATTGTGTCAGTAGTCATTATTTAGGCTGACAGAGGTAGATTTATACCCAGAGCTCTTTCCATAATTGAACAGTTTTCATCTCTCTGTTTCTTCACTCGGCACAGTCAGCAGTTTTACAATGAGCCCTAGGGCTTGAGTGTGTGTGTGTGTGTGTGTGTGCGTGCGTGTGTGTGTGTGTGTGTGTGTGTGCCCATGCATATTTGCATCTGCATATATACTTAGCCAAACCAAACACTTCCTGTTTCTCAATTAGGACCATGAGACACACACACACACACACACACACACAGTCGTGGCAGATTACTGTCACTCATAAGCGTTTAAGATGAGCCATCCACAGAAAACAGATGTGAGGATAAAAGTTTGTGGTTCCTCTCTTTTGAATCCTCCTTTTTTGAGGAGACAGAGGTGGAGCCGCTGGGAGAAGGCGTGCGCCTGTCAGTTTGTGCGCGGTGAACAAAATCAGGATTTGGCTCACAAAATCGTCTGCGGGGATTTAGATTTGACACCAGGATGGAGCAAAGAGGTGAAAAGTGGAGCTTGTGGCTGTGTTTGTTTTGACGTGAAGCATCAACCCGCGTTTTTAAGAAAACCGCCCACTGCACGAGCCACGCCCGTTCCAGGTAAAGCCGTCTATCAAATATTATTCACCTCTTCCAAGGTAGGCAATACGAGGTTATCAGGGCCCGGCGTGGCTCAGAGGCAGAGCGGCCGTCTAGCAACCGAAGGGTCGCTGGTTCGATCCTCACTTCCCCCAGTGACCGTGTCCAAGTATCCTTGAGCCAAGATACTGAACCCCTACCTGCTTCTGATGGTCCTGTGATGGACTGGTGACCCGTCCAGGGTGAACCCCGCCTCTCGCCTAATGTCAGCTGGGATAGGCTCCACCCCCCCATGACCCTTAACGGATAAGAGGTGGAGAAGATGGATGATATTATAATCATCTAATATTATTTTTTTCCCCTATAAACTGACCAACCCAAGTCTTTTATCCATCTGGCATGCGACTTGTTGATGTCAACTTTAATCTTTTTTTTTTTTAAACTTATTCGCTGTAACTAAAATATCCTCCGCAAGATTTGTTTTTTGTTGTTGTTGTTGTTGTTGTTGTTTTTGGGCAGTTATTTGTCTTCAATCGCTCCCCTCATCAGTCAAAATCCTGTCAAGAAAACAAAAGAGAAGCGACCCGCAAATTATTACGGGAGGAGGAGGGGGGAAAAATAAAATGGCAAGAATACTTGGATAATTTTAATGACCTTTAGAGAAACTACAGAGTGGAACCCGGTGGCGAGGAAGAAGATGCTGATGAGGATAAGTGAGAAAGAGCGAGCGAGAGGAGGGCAGGCAGGGAGCTGTATTGGATTAGGAGGGTGGGCAGGAGATGGAGATAGAAAAGAGGGCGACTGGAGCTGTGTGTGTGTGTGTGTGTGTGTGTGTGTGTGTGTGTGTGTGTGTGTGTGTGTGTGTGTGTGTGTGTGTGTGTGTGTGTGTGTGTGTGTGTGTGGTCAGTAATTTGGAAAAAGAGGGGGGGAAATCGTGTCCATCCCCTTCTCCGTATCCGTCTGTGTTTCTCCCGTCTCAGTTCCTCCCTCCCTCCCCTCCTGGTGAGGGGCTAACAACGGCGGTAAAGGGCACCAAATTAAAACAGCTTAATGTCAGCAGCTGGGAGCCACTTATCCTGTGTTAATGTCTAATTTTGTGTGATTGTGTGTGTGTGTGTGTGTGTGTGTGTGCGTGCGTGCGTGTGTGTGTGTGTGTGTGCTGGGGCACTAATATGAGCTGTTACATACTAATCCTGAATACTTTCACCGTGTCAACAGCTCAGTAAATACACACACACAGAGTAGACAGATTGGACCCAAACACTCGAGTGACCTCAGCGCCGTTAGCGGAAGTTCTCGAAGTTCCCCGGTGAAGCGGACACACAATTTTTTTTCTGCGTGAGTCGTGGAACGTCAAGGAACAGCCAAACGAGCAGGAAGTTAACATCAGGTCTCCTGAGCTGGTAGTCGGAACCGCCGTCACATCGCACCAGACTGAGTTACAACCCAGAGGAGGGAAGACGAGGGAGAGATGGTTGGGAACGAGAACGGTGATCCTAATTGGAACATTCTCAGAGAGCGTTTACTGTCGCCAAGGTTACAAAATACAGCTAACGGACGTAACCTGCCTGGAATGAGCTCCAAGATCCAGAATCGACATTTTGGATCCGCATCATCTCTGAGTCCGTCACTTTTTTTTCTTTTTCCTTGCAATGATTCTGCGCCAAGTTTCATCGAAATCCACGAGTCAGTTCCCGGGGAGATGCCGCGTACAAACGAACATAAACGGGATGGGAGTTGCACGTGTAGATCTGCTCCAGAACCAATGGGTTCTTCCTTGTCACATCCCAGCGACAGTGTCCAGGGTGGCGCTGGCCGCCCCTCATATGTGACCCCCCCATTGGCGCTTTTGGAAAAAATCTCACCGAGCATCTCATCGACTGGCTCCTTCTTCTTCTTTTTTTAATCCTCGAGGCCTGGCGTTGACAAATTGGGCAGTTTTCAACCACTCTGGACGACTTTTCATACGAATGCTCATGCTAATTGAATAAAAATGAACAGTATTGGATTAGAAAATGTAGCAGTGGGCAGGTAAAGATTCTAATTCACAAAATGGCCTGACTTTTGGTTTAAGGTTGGACTGTAAATCAACACTGACAAACCCAGCCCCCTCTTCATCTAAAACTCCAGTTCTGCTCCTGGTCCAAAACCCAATGCCTCCTGCCTCGTTTCAAGAAAATCAGTTCAGTACTTTTTGTGTAGTCCTGCAACCGAAAAACAGAATAAACCAAAACGTTACCTTGCTTGGCGGCGGTACAAATAGAGAGAAAAAAGCAACGTGCAGACAGAAGCGAAGCGCGAGTGGAAATGAAAGTATTCCTCCGAGAGAGAGAGAGAGAGAGAGAGAGAGAGAGAGAGAGAGGAGAACAGATTGTGGTAAAACATGTTTCATTTTGATGATAGTGTGACAGGGGGAGAAAAAAAAAGAGACATCAACATTGTGTGTTTGTTTGAAAATCGGGGAGAGAAAATAACTTCTGAAAACAATTTAGTGAGAGGCCTGTGGTGTCCTCCATGTGCCAGCAGGCAAACCAGACAATGTGCTGTTCCCCTACGTCAACATACAGACACACTTATACAAGCATGAGTGTGTGTGTGTGTGTGTGTGTGTGCGTGTGTGTGTGTGTGTGTGTGTGTGTGTGTTGGTAAAACATTCAGAGCTGTTTAAAGAATCTTAACCAACAGTAGAGAAGTGCTTATTGAGACCAGAAGGTCTCGCGCTGACGTAGTCCCATCGCTGACGTGTATGTTTGTGCCTCTGTTTGATCTATCGTACACTCGCCGCACGCCGCTGTGCACCAAGGTCAGTGCGAGTGCAGCATCTATCATCATGGAGTTCGCCCTGTTTGTGTGTGTGTGTGCGCGCGAGTGTGTGGTGCCAACCCTCAGTGGGTAAAATGAGCGGTGTGGCACAGTCCTCAGAAGAGTGCCAGCTCACCGCCTGGTTCATGACAAACGGAGGGTAATTAACAGCCCTGGAAAACAAACGGAGGAGCCTCCAAACGGCATCAGTTACCCTCATATTCCTCTGCTGAATTCACCGCAGCTGCACTGTGGAAGCAGGACAGCAAATGTGACTGTTCACCAGCTTAGATTGGGTTATTGTGAGTGCAGCAGGCGTACCGCACGGTTCTGAGCGTTTTGGAAAATCAACATCGCAAAAGCCCATCAGTCATGGTTACGAAGTACAGAGTAAAGAAAGATGTAATCCATGCGCTTCTCTAATTTGCCTTTGTTTACAGAAACCACCACTGTACCAGACACCGCGACCCCCACCCTGCCCAGAGTGGAACATACCACTGCTGCCATGAGACCTGGTAAAAACACACGTTTGACTTCTGTTACTTCTTGGGGGGGGGGGACTCACTCACTTCCTGGAGACTTACTCAAACTCCTTACCTGTCCTTTCCTGGTTACACCCCCCCCCCCCCCCAAAAAAAAAGCTCTCACTTTAGCCCCCCAGTTGAGCACAGGCTGTCCTGGTTTAACAGGTCCTCAGTGTGGCTTGTGGCCCAAAAGTGGTTTAAGACATAAACACTCGTACAAAGTCAAATCTTAGCTTCGCCACCATCACCGGTGTTCGCCGTTATCACCGCCACTGAGTGCATAACCTTGACTTTAATCCAAAAGCTTTCCTAGAAATAAGAATGAACCCACAAAAAGCTGTTTAAACTTGTGGGGGGGTCAAGCACTTTTGACCCCCCCACAAGTTTAAACAGCTCACACACACACACACACACACAATTGTACAGCTGTTTCTGTGAGTCCTTAATCCCTAATGACTTTAACAACAACAACAACTCTATTCTCAAGCTCAGCTTTTAACACAAACTGATCCTGAATATCTTGACCCGATAATCTCGTCTACAGCAGTAAACCGGGGTTTGAAGGTGTCGAATGGAATTCGTTCGGGATTTTGCGCACAGACTCATAATATCTTTTTTTTTTATCGCATTTTATCGCCTCCTATATCTATAATGACGATTTTAATGCTGGAAAAAAAACAAGAATTATTTTTCTTTAAAGCGCTCCCATGTCATGTGACTCAGGAATCAATATTAGAGTGAAGATATGAACCCTCACATCTGCCCAGCGCACACACACACAAACATGCGCACACATCTTGTCCTGGTGTTTCTTCAGACGTAGGATCAGTTCACGCGTGTGTTCACGCACACACGGTTCCCGTGCCCGCGTCAAATCCGATGATGTCACTGCGCACCGCTGGGCAGCGTCTGGACCTTGAAGTCTGTTGGATTCAAGCGTCCCACGGGAAGTTCCGTTTGAGTGAGAACCCAATCTCAGATCTCACGGCCGGTGGATCTCACCGCAGACACACACACACACACACACACATAGAAATGTACTGGGAATATGCTACAGTTTTGGTCAGCATCTGTCAGAAAGCGCAAATCAGTGACAATCAGGAGTGTTTAAATGAAAACAGATGCAGTGTCGAATGTGTTTATCCACCAGCTGTGTGCTTCTTTCTCCATCACAGCCACCACTCCATCCCAGTCAGCCGTGTGTGACTTTGAACAGAGTTTGTGCGGCTGGTCAGCCGATCCCCAGTCGGGCGTTAGCTGGTCCCTGCACACCGCCAGCAGCAGTTCCAGTGGACACAGCACACATGAATCCAGGCTGGATCTGGCGCTGGGATCAGACAGTGAGTACAGACATTGCGCCGGTGTTGCTGCTTCAACTCGGCGTGATGTTTTACTCATCACTTGACATTTTGTCGAAGACAAAGGCACTGCTTTGCTCAGTTACACCGAGGAGAAAGAAATGAGGCGCACGACTTCGCACCTGAGATTCTATATAATACTGGCAAGCACAAATAACGTGAATCTGGGGGGGGGGGGGGGGGACATGTCGATAACTGACGCAATGTAAGACGCTGGTCTTCCTTTCACCAATTAATGATGAAAATGATTAATTTTGTCCATTTCAGTAAAGGCAGTGAAAGCGTAATTGTTATACTGGTCACCACGAAGTGATTTGTGATTGCGTGTTGAGGGCGAATGTCCTCTAATTACAATAGTGTGTCATGTTGGCACTCATTCTGACCAACATGATGTAGCGATACTTATTCATACAGTAAGAAGACATCTAAATGTAAAACTGCATTCCTCGCCAAAGGAACATAACTAATTCGCAAAAAAAATCTGAGTGCATGAGCATTTGCCACTGAGAGCCGACTGCTAGTTTGAAGTAGAAAAGAGGAGTCAGGCACTAAAATGCCAGAAAATGTGAAAGTTTTGCAGTGTTTGAAGTTGAAATACTGCTTTGGCCAGGACATTAGAAAGCTCCCTCACCAACACCTGGTTTTGACTATGATAAAGATAAGTAAATCCCACACTTTTTCAAATATAATTCCCAGAAAATAAGTATCCTCGGCCAGAACTTTCCCTGAAAACGTTATTCTGCCAGAAGTAGAAACTACAATACTTGTGAGTTCTTGATGTGATATATTTTCAACTTTGTCAAACTTTCGTCAGCTCTCATCCTGCTGTGTGCTGACTCGGTGGGGGCGGGGAGGAGCAGGAGGGGTGGGGGCGGGGGGTTACTACAAAAATAACAATTGTCATAGCGAGGTTTTGCGGTCGGCGTTGCAGCAGTTGCAGTAGCAGTGGGGTTATAGCACCCTCTTTGTACTGCAGTTTATGGCGCGCTACAGATAACATGGTGCCGCTGCTCATTCCATATTTTAACTCCAAACCATCTCCAAAATAATTGAACCATTGTGTTTCTTTCTACAAACCAAACCGTCTTTGGCAGCGCGTGTGGTTTCTCTCCATTTAGCTGGAACTTATGAGCGAGAGGGAGAGCCGGGGGGGGGGGGTCGAGTCGGGGGAGGAGAGGCACCGGCAGGGTTTTGCAGACGTTTCATGACATCGTTTGAAGGCAACATCGAACTGTATCGACGTTAAGAGTACGGTCTCACTCTGTGTGGCGTTTCAAAATGTGTTTTAAAGTGACACTTCGCCCAAGTTAGGTTTTGTTTTTTTGTTTTTTTTAGCTCAAATTAGAGTGTAAGTGGGTTCCTGAGCGCACAGCTGGATAAAAACTGCGTGGGTTATACCTGACGATGCATTTGAGAGTTCGTACAGGGACCTTTACGTCTGTGCTAGCTCCAGGCTAAATATGACTGGCACGCTGAAGGCACAAAGAAGAGACGCGGTTCGGGGGAGAAAAACGCTCGCGTGAGCTCGAGACGCCGGAGAAATTGAAAGGCAAAATACACTTTTTAGGTGAAGTATCGCTTTAAGAGGTTGTTGCACAGCCCAGTCCCAGTTTGTGCATAAGATTTTTACTCTCTTGTTGACAAGCGTTTGGCTTGGGTTTATTCCCCACAGCTGCAGGAATCCGTGCCATCTTGATTGCGACACACATGCCACGGACCGATCGAATCGATCACACTGATTAACTCCTCCGGCCCTGACGTGTCGCGTTCAAACAACGGTCATCTCTCTGGGCTTTTTTTTTTCTCTTTTTTTTTTCCCACTTCACTTTTCACATATATTTAAAATTACGGTAAACAAAACATCATGTGGCGGAGATGTTCGACCTTCCTCAGCAAAATGGTTTCTGTAGCTAATTAAGACCAAAGTGGTTGTCCTGTGGTAGCATATTAGCTAGCGGGGGGGGGGCGGTTCTGACAGCAACAATGATGCAAGGATTTCACTCTCATCTGCTCCAAGTGTGCACGACATCTTAATTGGAGTGCTGAAAAACGTGAGCTTCGATCGTTTTACTTTCCCTAACCTAGTTTGTGACTTTATTTCCTTCTCCCTGCTCTTTTCTTTTCAATCTGCTCGTGGAATTGTTTTCTCTTTCTCCTTTCGCTGCCGCTCTGTCTCCCGCTATGTTCTGCATTCGATTGCCGTTGCATGTAGCTGCGACAGCCTCTCTTGTTTTCAATCCTCAAATATGTCACCACCTAATTTAAACCTCCAATTAAATGTGCGGCGTGTACAGTATTTATCTTTCTGTCCCTTTTCCACCTCCACTCCATCACCTCCCTCTCCTCCCTGACCTTCCTCCTCTCTCCTTCTGTGGTAGTTGCCTTCTCCCACATCTGTTCATCTTTAATAAGACAGCCAGAGGAAATCCACGACTGTTTTATCCATCACCCACACACTCATTGTGTCACGCAGCTCTCCGTGCACACACACACTCATATCCTACTTACCGTACTACACTCATAGCTCTCTCTCTCTCTCTCTCTCTCTCTCTCTCTCTCTCTCTCTCTCTCTCTCTCTCACACACACACACACACACACACACACACACACAGCCCAGAGTGGTCCGATAAGTCCGATGATGGCTTTGACAGAAGTGCTGTCTTAGCTCTCCGGCTCTCCTTGAGGCTCCCCAAACACACAGATTTAACCGCTCAAGGTTGGGCTGTCCACATATTAAACACTCAAGGTGTGTGGGTAACCCCCCCCCCCCATACACACACAAACACACACACACACACACAACCTTGCCACATAACAACATTCTCATTGTATCAGTTGAAGCCAGGTTACGCTTGACTAAGCAACTCTTTCATAAACAGACAGAGCTGTGACATAAGCGAAGGCTCGACATCGCACTATGACAGGTGTGTGCGTGTGTGTGTGTGTGTGTGTGTGTGTGTGTGTGTACCCAAGCCTGTACTCTCAGTTTGTGTGTCTGTATAATTGACTCAGCAGTGTTAGACAGCAACATGACACTAAGTCTTGTTCTACAGCAACATTAGCGCGGCGCTCTGTCTGGAAGCTGTCTCAATATGCAGATCAAATCCCCAGCCCTTGTCACTGAAAGCACATTTAGGGTTTTAAAAGAGAAAATCCGACCCGAACAGAGCTCATAAGTTATTCTTTTGATCTCTGATAGGCCGTGACGGAAATTCTTTACCCTGTGGAGATTTTCATCGAAAGAAACGCTTCACACTGGAAGTGGTTTAGTAATTGATAAGGACGGAGAGGGAAGAGTTAAAAAAAACGACCTCATAATATCAGTTTCTTCCACCTTTTGCCTTGATGTGGGAAAAAGTGTCGGTCAGCTTCATCGGCGAGACCCTGTTTCACTATCTTGTCGTGCTTTTTCTGACCTGAATGAGAGTTGTGCCAGGTTTGTAAAGGCTTACGCCGTAGTTCTGGTCTGGATGGATTAATAATATCCAAAAGATGATAAGAGCGAATAAAATTCTGATCAAATACGACGGCGTGTAATTGACTTGGCAGCCTTCCTGTGTCAGTGTTAGACAGCAACATGACTTTTGGTCTGACTCTCTCATGACTCTGCTTCAGGGCAAGTCCCCGTGAGGCAGGTTAGTCTTTATTGATTATTTTTAATGAGGAGCGCCATGTTGTTAACGCTACAACGACAGCGTGAAAAGGTGCTCGGCGCTTGACTTTTTTTTTCTTCCTCAGGTCACGGAGATTAGGAAACAACAACAACAACAACAACAACAACAAAAAGTTCAACGCGGTGTCAGCGTTTTTTCGCGAACCCAAACAGACCGTCTGTCCTCCCTCCTGCTGGTCGGTGTTTTACTCGGAACGAGGATGGGAGGAGGTTCTTCCCTCCGAAGCGAAACCAAACGCTCCCGGCTGGAGTCAAAAGGCTTTTTATATTAATACCAACAGTATTTGAAACATAAAATGTTCCTACGTGACATGATAGGTATTCCTAGACAGGTCTTTTATTGGAACGCTGCCGACCTCGTCAGTGTCACTCGCCTCTCACAGACCAATCACAGGTTAGGAGGGGGCGGGACTTATAACATCAGCCAACAAAACTGGCAGAGGAGGAAGATGGTGTTGAGGGGTAACGACTCAACAGTTAAACCATGAATTGATTTGCGGACACAGATCACGGTGAGAGCAGTCAGCGGATCAGTTAGCTTTAGCGGCAGGCTTGGTGGGAGAAGTTCACATTGAAGAGAGATGAACAGACGAAGGCTCTCGAATGTGGTTCATGGGCGCTTTCAGATTAAAAAGAGCATCACATGTGGCGTACGCAGACCGTGAACCTGGTTCACGCAGTCCAGACGGAAGCGGCGCTTCCCCGAGGGAAGGTGACTTTGTTTTTTGTGGCTGCATGAATGAAGAATATCAACATGGTGGGATCCCTGTGTACCTCTGCCACTCCGTCGTCCCTGAGAATAGAGACAAGCACATAACACACCACTAGACTCTGATTTAGAGAGGATCCAAATGCACAGGTACTGCAAATGCATAACTTCACTAATTCAGAATGGCACACACACACACACACACACACACACACTCACAGGGTAATTATAAGTACACACACACACACACAATGGCTGACAGATGAACTCACTCACACACACAGACATAAACATAACTAGATACCTTCAAGTGATTCAAACACCCATATACACACTCACACACACACACACACACACTCCCTCCCTCAGAGCCAATTCTACATCCCTGCCTATCCCTCCCATGGCGAGTTGTTAATTAATTCCCTCCCTTTGTACGTTCGCCAAGATCAAACGCAGAGAGACAGAAAAACACTGCAACTTTTTCTAACTGTACTTAATGAGCAACGGTAGTTTAGGGGCTCTTTTATTGCCTCCAAGTGAAGAAACGCTGTTACCTCAACCTAAATCCATTATTCATTAAGGTCTGCAAATTCTGGCTTTTTTTCTTTTAATCCGTCTTAGCTAGCCGAGAGATGGATGGATAGATTGATTCATGGATTGATACATTTATTGATTGATTGGGTCAAACGTCCCTTTGACCCGTTCACGTTATCCCAACGTATCAAGAGAAAGTCATGAGTGAATGTTCCCAAATTTGCCAACAAACATCCACTGGGACTCCAGGATGAACTGAAAACATTTTGGAGGTCAGAGGTCACGGCGACGGCCGGACATGATCCAGGCATGTAATCGGGACGCAGTCCTGAAACCTATGCAGTACTTACAGCCTTTCTCTCAGCCACACTTTCCATCCATCCCTCCAGCCGAGGGGTGAGAGAGGAAGTTGATTAGATTAAAAAAAACAAAACAAACTGATAGACTGAGCGTGTGCAGCGGGAGCACAGAGAGTCACAAGCATTATGGGCGTGATGGCTGTGCTGACTAAGTAGCAGAAATGGGAAGAGCAACAAAAACGAGGTGCCAGCATCCAGAATGATTAGGGCTGTTTAGCAGTGTGTATTTGTGTGTGTGTGTGTGTGTGTGTGTGTGTGTGTGTGCGCGCGCATGTGTGTGTGTTCATTTGTATCGGCCACCATTAGCGGCCATGATGAAATGGCAGTCTCATTTGCAGCTAAGCCTCATACCACAGAATGATGGTGGTAATGCCCTAAGCCCTAAACAACCACATCCAGCCGCACTGCTGCATCACGCTCTACCCTGGGCCTGTTGCTCTGGCAAATCATGAAGTTCAGTCCAAAGAAACCCATTAAATGAATGAATTGCAAATAAAACAGGGGGAACTATATATTTTAGGTCATTTTTACCTCATAAATACAGTGATAATGTATCAGTATGCAGGCTAATGCACCACTGCTAACATTTCCTCCATCTAAAATAACCGATTTGTAATAATTCATTCATTCCCTGGCCACAATTGCTCTTTTTTTTTTAGAACTGTTTCCTACCTCTCAGGTCTTTATTTCCTTAAATAGCCATGTAGGTTACGTCGATGTGTGATGATTAAGAACAAAAATGAACCGCTCCGCATTCATGTTGTTAATAACAGTAAAGAGAGACGTGACTTCAACAAACACGGCCATCTAGGCGCATACACGTAGGATAGCAACGGGCGTGGTTATGTCAGGAATTACTGTACTGGATCGGTTAATTGATATCATTAGTAATTCATACTTCGCTACATGAAACGTTGGAATATTTAACCTGTAAGCCGGGGCACGGCGATATGAAAAAAAAGAGGATGTCACAATCGCAGAGATGCAAACCATGTCTGCGTTTGATCGCACCATTTATGATTCAGCTGATGCCAGATAATTGAAACAGCCACTTTCTATCGACACTGCAAAACTTTTATGGATCATTTCGTGAGAAACCTGAATTTATCTTTTAAAAATTTCCTTTTTCACCACCGATTGTAGAAAGCACAAGTCAATCCACGGTGCGATGTGACAGTGAAGCCAATTTTGATGTCCATATCGATACACTGCCTAGCTGAATGACCGCAAGGTTAAATTGTACTGAAATACAAGTAGGTGTTTGTACCTAAATGGATACAAATGCTTGTCACTGGGCGGGGGTACCCTAATCTTAGTCAAAAACTGCACTTCTGGCCTCTCGAGGATGGACACGGTCCCCCTTGAGGAAATGTTGGTGCATGAGGAGAGAGCTGCTCTTCTATCTTCTCTCCCTTTTGAGTGCGTGAAGAAAAAAAGCTAATTGCCTCCATGAGCTGAAGTCATGCTGTCTGGCTTGTAGCTACCTGGCAGGTCTCAAGAAGCAGTTCCCCAAATAAACAACAATCAGGGTGCGGAATTCTGATGATGATGATGATGATGATGATGGTGATGGTGATGGTGATGGTGCGGCTCATGTGACAACACCCCTCCTCCCTCTCCTCCAGATTTCTCTGGCAACTACCTCCACCTTGACGCAGGCACCCACACCCAGCGGAAGCGAGCGCGGCTGCTTAGCCCCGAGGTGGGTCCAGAGGAAGGCCCCCTCTGCCTCCTCTTCTACTACCAGCTTCAGGGGGAGGCCCAGGGAAGCCTGAGGGTCTTGCTGAGGGACAGCGACCAGGAGGAGACGCTGCTGTGGGCTTTAAAGGGAGATCAGGGGCCTCATTGGAGGGAGGGGCGTACCATCCTGCCCCAAAGCCCCAAGGAGTATCAGGTAAGAGTCGTGATTCAAGAGGAGTGGCCGCTGGTGGCAGCAGCTCAGTAACTCATGAGCACTCCTCATACGTCTTTGTGTTTGGATGCCTCTGCTTCTCTCGTCCAGGTGGTGTTTGAGGGGTTTTTCGACCACCCGACCAGAGGCCACATCAGAATAGATAACATTCACATGAGCAACAGCGTTAATCTGGAGCAGTGTACACGTAAGTCCCATAATCTAGTCCATAATCTACGTTTATCAGTCAGGTCTGATTCTGTCACCCTGTCCGAGACCATTAAGCCTCACCAGACACCTCATGAAAGAGAAGGAGGGAGAGAGAGAGAGAGTGAGAAGGGAAAAACTCATTATGTTTTGCGTTTACACATACAGACACATAAAGAGGAAAAAATATAAATGAAAAAAAGTAGGCCACAAACGGCCTTTGGGCATGGATTCTAATTTATCTTTTATTATATCTCCCTCTCGCTGTCTCCTTTAGTTTTTTTTTTTTTTTTCCAATATCACCCCACACTGTCATTTCTTGATTCTTCTTTATTCTTCCCTTGGACTCTCTTGTTCTCTCCATTCAGTTTAGGTCACCATCGGGCCCTCAGACACTAAATGGTGAACACAGCTGCACACTAGGTTGTAACCAGAGCAGCTGCTGAGCGCAGGCTGGCTAACTTGAATCATAGATGCAGGGTTACGTTTGGAACGGTGCATTTTGCTTGTCTGACAAGCAACACACACGCGTGCGTTATTTCACGTCAGACCAAACCAGATGTGTGTGGATGGATTTAATCCACAGGTATCACAGATATTAATCCAAAGTTTCCAAGTGCGGGAAAGCAGCATCGGTGTACGATGAGGAGTCGCAAAAATGGCCGAGTAGGAATCCAGGATAAAAATAACCAATCGCACTAAGAAAAAAGTTCCACAAAGACAGACGTGAACGACGATAGAAACACAACTAGGCACACAGCAAGAAACAGGCGGGGGGAGAAATGGAGGCAAACGAGCAAAGACAGGAAGTAAAGCAAGCAAAGGAGGGGGTTGTTCGTAATTTCAAAATAAAATAAGGACATGATTAAGATAGGATTTTAAATTTTTTTAAAAAAAAAAAGTCATAAAAACCCCAAAATAGTTAAACAAGTCAATAAATACAAAAGAAAATCAGCAGTTCCAATGGGACGAAGCAGTTTTACAGTTCAAGCTATGTTAAAGCTACATTTAGTTAGCAATCACTATTTCTGCGTCTGCTGGAGAATGAGAACAAGTCCCTGAGACTGATTAAATGCAGCAGATGACACGTTAGGCGTTGTGGCATATTGGAAGTGACTATTTTGAATCGGCGTCATTATATTTAACAAAAAAACGTCAAGAGCAAAATGAAGGAACTTTAACACAGGCTATGCCGAGAACCGCTTTCACATTCAACATTCTTTTATTGTATTCATCTGGCTGCTAATGATGCAAAACTCTGTCTTATCTGACCTCAGAACTCTTCACTTAATCATGAAATCCAAAGCTCCTCATCACATCCACTTCACAAGTGTCCAAAACTTTTGCAGGCGACATGACAAGGCCCTGTTGTTCATCACTTGTCATCACCAGTAACGTTCATTTTTCTCTCTCTCTCTTTCTCCCTCTCTCCCTCTCTTTTTTTTTTTCCCCCAGAGCCGTTCCCAGCCTTAACTCCCGGCATAACCAGTAAGTTCTACTTCCTGTACATTTGTATTTCCGGTGCCAAATGTCTGTGCTTCCTGCTTGTTGCTCAGCTCAGCTCAGCTCAGCTCCCAGCACTGCACTGGCCCTCAGTAACCTTGACTTGCGTGTGACAAGCGTTGCCGTAAAATCAAACAAAACTCCTTTTTTGGGGCTGAAAATTCAACCCTTGAACGACCAACCCAGAGCGCGGGCTGCTGCCGGTGTACAATGAGACCATAAAGCGGTTTAAAGTTAAGAGTCGGAGATGTGGAATTCATACAACACCGCAACAAAATTAGATCCACTGCATTGTTCCAGCATGACTCCCTGCATGCTGGGCTGATGCTCTTGGCGATGCAGTCAGGTCTTGAGTGTTTCTCAGTGAGGAAATGTGTGTCACTTGACAAATGAACCACCGGTAACATTCAGCAGGGACGAGCAAATGAATGGTTTCCGTTGGTAACTGGCGGGTCGAGGGTCAGTAGACCAGTATGGTTGCAGGGAGGCAGGTAGGTAAAGTTTAACTTTACCATCCGGGAACGGAATGGAAGATGATAGAATGGAGGCTGAAGGACGAAGGCTAATAGTTAGCCTAAGTGAAACATGCACAGGTGGATCCAGTGGCACAGAGGCACACCCCCACCCCAAAGAAATGCTCAGGGTGGAGGCTTGGAGAAAAACCTGCTCCTCTGTTCTTTCGCCGTCACAAAGGTGCGGCTAAATAGTCACAGGTGGAGTTATTAATGGTTGCATTTTAAAAAGAGGTTCCCCCTCCCTCTCTGTGCGTGCAGTAAAGTCCTTTTCAGATGGAGGTCTTCACCCAGCGGTTAATGTCAGACGATCAGATGATCGAGTGTCAGCGATCAAACTTGAGGGACTCCGGTTGTTGCCAGTCAGACAGTGAGGGCTTGTGGTGCGGTAGGGAGGCGTCTGTCTAGGAGCAGGTTTCCCGGAGCTTCGGTGCGGTGAGGAACGGTTCAGACGACTTCCCGCTGGCAGGCTCCGTCCTTCCTGTTGAAGTTTTCTCTTTAAAACACTCGAATGATAAAGTTCCCGTTATTCACCAGTGATTTGGTGGAACTGATTTTGTTGTATGTGCCACGCTGCTCGTGCAGCTACAGTGTGAGTGATGTCACAGAGCAAAGTTACCTGGTCTGAACACACGAGAGGTAGAGAAGTACCAGTGGTGAGGTACGCATCACTCATTCCTCCATCGTATACTGTTCCCCCTGCCTTTCTCTCCTACCGTTTTCTACATTTCGCCCCTCCGTCCTGCTTCTCTTCTCTCAGATCAGACTTTCTCTTCCGACCTTCAATTTTTTTTTTTTTTTTTTTAGTTTCCCCCCTCTTTTCTTCCTCGCCTCTCCTTCTCCTCCATTACTCACTCCATTACTCTGCTCAGCAAGTTGCTGATCCCACCTGAATGAAATGCAGAGTTGATCTGCGTCCAACTTTTCTCTTTTTTTTTTGTTTTTTTGGTTACGTCTTTCATCCTCAAAGAGGCCGGTCTAAAAGCAGATAAAAGGACTCGGGCAGATTAAACTACTGGACCTCTTGTGGGTTGGAAGCTAAAATTTTGGCTTCAGGACTACTTTTGTTGAGGGACCAAAAAAGTATGAATAATGGTATTCTAAGGAACACGAGCCTGAAAATAGACACGTGTGCGTGTAGCTGATTTGTATTCACTTGGATTCAGATTCTGATTTGTAGGTTCAAGCTTAGGTTTTTCTTCTGTTATGAATGAAAATAAAGACGTTTCTTATCCCGGGGGCTAAAGCACATATTGTTGTTATGATTGCCTCAAGTTTATTCAGCTGTCTCCCATATTATTGATAGCGAGTGTGCCAAAAAACAAAAAAACAAAAAAAACAAAGCTGGTGGCCATCAGGGGTCCCCCTACCTCGTGTTCCAGTACTTTGCATTCTCAATATGCTTAAAAAAAAAAAAAAAAAAAAAAGCAGAGAGCCGGGCAGAAACGGCTGTCTGCTGCTTCCAGCCTGGTGCTTTGATTCCTTCTCTCATCGGTGCATTGCTACAATGAGGGAAAATGAAAAATATGACCGAAAGTTATTTACAACCACGAAAAAGCAAGCGGGCTAAGAAAACCGAGTGAAATTAAATACTGCGGAACATTTCCTCCAAGCAGCAAAGACTGTAATTATAAAGTTGGAACTCTCTCCGGAGTTACGCCTTGAAGTAAAAATGACCCGATAGCGCAGATGGAGGTCAGGATTCATCCAGAGGAGGGCAAGAGAAGCTACGATTCACTGCGTAAACCTGGAATTAGCGTGTCAGAAAGCACGCAGGATACAGCAGGTGTCAGGCACAATGACTCCTCTCACATCCCAGTGTGTGTGTGTGTGTGTGTGTGTGTGTGTGCCGGACCCCGCCAGTTTGTGTGGGTGTTTGAGGGATCAAACACGCTGCAATGGTACACCTTCTAGTAAACAGAGGGTCACTCGCTCGATCCCTGACAAGATACTGAAGGCTGGCAGGTTGGCACCCAGCGTGGCGTCCAGCACTGTAACGCTCTCAAAGTGCTTTAAAGGTCGCACTCGTTGTTACATGAATGAGTGCAACCGCTCTGATAGGTTTTCGTTTCCATGGCAACCGAGGGGACTTTTGGTAGATGGAAGCGCATTGGCCGATCACGCCACACGTGCAAAACAGACAAACATCTGCTGTGGTTTGAGGGTTCTAGGCCGTTTTCAAGCTGATTTCTGAACTGTTAGCCGGGTTCCTTGAAAGCCGGCTCATTTTAGTACAGCTGCTCTTGAGAATATTTCCCACTATTTCCCCCCCAAAAAAGCAATGTAACGCTCCACTTTTGCAGCCCTGGAAATCATCAGTGTCTTATCCACTGGTGGGAAGACTCTCAGCGAGCTACGTATAGCGCAGCTTTAGAGTCAAAGAGAAATTTAAACCCCTTAACAGTATGTTTGAACTTAAAAAGACAAATTTAAGCTCACTGGTTTCCTTGAGGTTCTGTATCTCCCTCTTACCGCATCCCCCCTTCCTGTGTCCTATCATTATTTCTCTCCTCTTTCTCAGGTCCATCTAATTCTTGCTGGCCCTGGCTCTATTTTCTCATTCTTCCTTGCTCTGTCTTTCTTTTCTCTCTCTCTCTCTCCCTCTCTCTCTCTCCCTCTCTCTCTCTCTCGGCGGGTTTCTTTGTCAGTCAGTTGACAGAGTATTGAAGTTTCAGACAAACCCCTTTAATGCAGGATTAAAGATATCATGGCAGCATTAGCTCTCTCCCATCCCTTCCCCTCCCTGCCACCCGCTCTCCTCTCACTCTCCACCAGCCCGATCTCTCTCTCTCCCTTCATTCTCTTTCCCAATAATGCCTTCTCCCTTATCCTTCCTCTACCCCTGTAATTCCTCTCTCTTTTGTCTCTCCTTCTACCCCCACTCCTTTCATTCTGATATTTCCCTGATATATATATATATATATATATATATATATATATATATATACACTGTATATACATGCATACATATAAAAAACAAAAAAACAAACCCTGCATCCTTTCAAACGCGACCACCTAACACTCTCGGCTCTCGGTCCAAATCAGCAAGTCACTGCATAATCAAGGCTTTGCATTCTGTGATTACATCTTAAACGCATGGCATGAGCCTCCGCGTGTCAGTGTGCAGCTAATGCTTGTGATGTTTGCGTCAACCTAAATCACGTTGATGATTTTTTTTTTAAATAAATAAAAAAAATTAACGTAATCAAGAAAACAATTTATGTATCAGCTCCTGTCCTTTTTTTGTGGAATGAAGACGTATGAAGCTATCCAGAATTGGCCGTGAGCATTTCTGCATCATTGTAGCTGCTCCGGTAACTGACCGCTCACTAAACCCATGTTAAAATCGTGTGTGATATCGGTAAGGATCGGATCTATTATAAGCGGTAAGGGAGTGGTTGGATTCACGGGTTCTATGAGGCAGTAATCCTTATTTAAGGGTCTTGCCTTCAGAGCCAGCACATCCTCCATGCAAAGAAGGCGCTGCCGGGGACAAGACAGACACTTTTATCCACCAAATAAACACTTAAAAAAAAGCAATAGCAGTTGACATTTGTGCTATATTTGTAAAATCGTCTCTACGTTTTTCAGTCACAAAGCCGACTCCTCAGTGTGTGTGTGTGTGTGTGTGTGGGGGGGGGGGGCTGACTCAAACCTGACCCTTACGATGGACCCTACTTCCTAAACCCCCTCCTCAAAGAATCCTTTTGACCACGGTCGACCGTATTGCTAATAAATCTGGTTATCACCGTCGTCAGTAAGCTAGTCAGCTGACATGCTAACAACTGCTGCTAAAGTTAAAAAATAAACTCCTACATTCTTAACAGTTTTGGAAAGGCAAAGTTAAGTGAAGACAAACAATGAGCCTTAGCAACCGTAACTAGGCTGTCGACGTGTCAAAGCAGCATGTGATTTCGCTATGTTTTGGCGTTAGTGGGTTTGGTGAATGGTCAATTACCAGCTTTTAAATCGTCAGTGCAGTCTGCATGCCTGCCTGCCTCCCTCAACCACTGAGCCAACCAGTAATGTGTCCTCCTGCCCTCCAGGGGGTGCCATATCTGGGATGGAACCCACAGTAGACACAGTGGCAGTGCAGACCATCCCTGCCTACTGGTACTACCTGTTGGCAGGAGGAGGGGCCTTCTTTCTGCTGGTTACTGTAGTTGTGGCGGCGATACTGTGCTGCCATCGGTACCACTGGGCGTCCAAGAAGACCAGCAGTAGCCATCATCACTCAGTGACTTACCACAACAGCCAGCAGCAGCAGAGTCACCAAAACTCCCAACACAACCAAAACCCCAGTTGCAATCTGATCAACAACCCCAACCAGAACCCCCTTGAGCCCATGCTGATCATCAGACAGGGGAAGGATGACAGCTATGATTCCCAGTGTTGAACAACTACTGAACCAAAATACTCTGAGATATCGAAGGGTGTGAAAACTCCCCGCATTATTGAGCAACGGCAGCGGTGCCACGCCGATGAGAATCTTCGTGGGCATGACGCTGCAGTTTCTGTTGCCGATGCAATTGAAAGATCAGGACGCCCCCTTCGCTTCCTTTCCTCCTTGGCTGGAACTGGAAGATTGATGAGAGACGTGCAATTCCTGACGTTAAACTCGAGTTGAACCTCAGTTCCGAGAGCTGATGAAGCCTGGGGGGGGGGGGGGGAGTGCAATTTTTTTTGTGGAGAGGATGGTGGACTTTCCTACTGCACCAAGCACCTGAAAATGAGATGGACTATTATCAGAGCAAGAGAGCCACCGAGTGTAACCCGTCAAACAAACGAGACACCTGTGTTTTAACGGTATTTCTTCAGTAAGAGCAGGATATATCTGTCTGCTCTGCTCTGATCTGCAGCTTGGACTCTGTCTGCCCTGTCTAAAAGTGTGTTCATGCACTACATAAAAATAGGGGGTTATTTCTTTGGGGCTGAGAGAAGCTGGTGTTTCTTTATCCGTTTGAGAGACTGCGAGTGACTGAGACAGATAAAAAGAAACAGAGCAGGTATGGAAAGCTAATGCTGCCTGTCTGGTTGTGGAAGATTGACAGCTGTGGCGAGCCGGCCCGTGAACGAGGAGTCCTGCTCCACACGGGGAACATGGGATGACGCAGCATATATCTCACCCTGCACACACGTGGCATCGGAACAAGGCTCCAAAGTACACGCACGAATATATTAAGGCTTTGCAGCGGCTCGTGATTGGGTTTCAGTATTCACTTATAGAACACGAACTAATACAACCAGGATATGTATTGTTTTTTTTTATTAGCCAAAACTGTGACCTCTTGACCTCCAGGATGAGGTAGTGCCTCAGTGTTGAATGGACTCAGCACAGTTCCTGCCTGGATCTCAGCTAAATGCCTGTTTAACTGAAGCATCTTCTTCTCACGTTGCAGACACGTGACACATCTTTGGCGTACCGATAACCTGAAAGTAAGCTGCGTTTGGCTGTAAAGTCTTGGCTTCTGGGGAAAGCTAAGACCAAGCACGCTGTGCCTGTTTATTGTTTCGTTCGGTTTTGGGTTTTTTTTTTCACTTATGAAGCCGTTTAGTAAAAGTGATCGAGAAAACGTTGATCAGTTCTTATCTGGCCCGTTTAGGCTAAAGACTCTAGATGAGGGGGAGTTGGTGCGTGCTACCACTTAGATGAGGCCGATTTACGCCGCTGCAGCTGGACGAGACTGTGTTGGGCGCAAAGAATGAAGTTTAAGTGGACTTTTAAAATGTTTTCCGGTGGTTTGTCTCGGCTTGAAATGTTTGTTGTTTTTGTTTTAAGGTATAAAACACTTGGGCAAACGTCACGCCTGTGGATTTGTAAGCTTTGTGTGTGGCCAAACGTGACCACAGAGGGCGTTTAACATCACTTCCAAAGCTAGCCGCGGTGACGTTGAGGTAACGCACCTGCGTTGCGGTTCGTACATAGCGCACTGGTAGCCGCTAACTAGCACTGAATTGGCATTTGCGGCAGAAGTATAAATACTATGACTTTACTTGCAAGTTACCGCAAAAGTCACACGCTTGTGACTGAAGGCTGCATGCAGACCCGAAGCGGAGCCGTGAGTGGAGCTGAAACCGGCCGGTTTTGGAACGCTGCAGTTGAGTTCACGCCGACTCAACATAAATCTCTGGTCTGAACAGGCCGTCGCAAGTACAAGAAACCTTCAGCACTTTTAAAATTCGTATTAACCCTTTCTCAGAGGTTCCGATGATTCATGATCATGTCTTGCGTTGAGTATGGATCTTAACATTGAAATAAGGGGTTAAAAAAAGATTACTGGTTAGTAGCCTGCTCTACTTATGATCTCGCCTTCGAGTGTGCCTATGCTGTTTTCAGAATTACGCAGTGATTGTTGTTGGGTTTTTACATGGATTTAAGTTTATTGTGCACACTAAGATGATCTTAAGGACTTTTCTTTCTTTCTTAACACGAGGTGTCAATGTTCAGTTGAAGATGTTGTTGTTGTGGGCTTTTTTTTTTGTTGTTGTTTTTATTTTTTTTTGTTAATATCTAATCCCAATCTGCACCCTGTGAAATTGCACCACAGCAGATCTCCGGACTTCTTCTCCGCCGCTCGCCGACCCCCCCCCCCCCCCCCCCGTGTTTTGTTCAGCCCCGCGTCGTTTTGTTCACGCTTAAACCCCCCCCCCCAGCCCAATCTTTTTTTTTTCCTTTCTATCAAAACCTACTTGTTCCTGTTCTCCTCCTCCTTCCCTCCATCACAAACCCTTCCAGTAAAGAAAAAAAAAAAAAAAAAAAGCACACGGGAGAAAAAATGAGAGGCAGAAATGGAAGAGAGCGAAATCTCTCGGCGGAGGAGGGCCCATTAAGCGAGCCCCCTTTACTCCAAAGTATCAGCCCAAGATGGATGCAGATGAAAGACGCAAAAAAAAAAAAAAAAAAAAAAACTTTCTAAAGATAGATATTTTTTTTCCACTCCAGGAAGAAGGCTAGGGGTTTGGTTTGAAGGGAGGGGGGGGGGGGGGGGGCAGGTTGTTTCAAACACAGCGGCAGATGAAAGAAGTCTTTTGGTGGAATAGACGGCGTGATGGAGACAAACACACACCGTCCACCAACACAGCGAGCAGAAAAGCCTGATTTCTACCGGGCCGTCCAGTCCATTCAGGTGAATCATGGTTCCGTGCGTTTTCCAAACGCCCTGCGGATCTCCCGTACTGACCAACTTCATTATGGATTGTCTCGTAAAAAGCTGCTTTGTGCTTCAGTCAACAAGTATTTTAGTGATATTCTGCTTACATATCCGTTTTCGGCCATGCTAGCCCGCATCCCTCCCCATTTTTCAATCGACTTGCGTATGATTTACACGTAATATGAGTCACTCTAGCAGCCCCGTGCCATAACCCAATCAATGCCGCTCCAGAATTCAGATAGAGGAGAGATATATGGGCGTATTTGTGTTGTGCTGCCCATGCAGTTCTCCCATACGTTCAAACAGACTCTCCCTCTCAAACTTTTTGCAAGATTTGGAAAACGCGCTGGCGCCTTTTCAGTGCTTTTAAATCAACCTCTCCCCTCTCCATCATAGACTACTTTGAAGCTCTAAAATATTTCTAATTAGTTAATGGAGCAGATTGCATTCATAAAGCCCTGCGGTAAGCAGTTCTAGCCCTCCAGCCATCTCTCTCTCTTTTTTTTTTTTTTTTTTCCCCTTCCCCTCTCCCTCCTCCTCTGTTTTCCTGGAGAAATATTATGGGTGAAAGCACTCTAACAGGTCCTCGGGCCCCCACTGGAACAGTGTGTGATGCCAAAGAGCCATCTATGTCTTCGCCTGAATAAAAATGCCCCTGTTTTATTCTTCTCTTTTACTAATTGGAGTCGAGTTAGAATGGGGCTACGGGGAGTTTTAATCTCCTTTCAGATCCATGTGTTGATTCATCTCAGGATCCTTGCCTGAGGGCGTTAAGCCAGGATCATTAGGAAGTGCTCAACGGCGGTCCAAAGAGTGTCCGAACATCTTTCGTTTTAATCCTCCTTCTCTTTCTATCCTCGTGTTCATTCATGATTTAATGTTTTGTCGAGGCCTGCAGTGGCTTCAGCTGGCTGGGAGGAGGAGGGAATTGGGAGGCTGGAGGGTTCGTCGTAAGCCAGGTGTCGCGTAAGAGACCTCAAAACGTACATTCATGGGGGGGGGGGGGGGGGGGGGCGTGGCTCGTGCAGGCTTAAGTCCATGTATGTGCACAAAGGTCAACAGACGGAATTTTTAACGCGTCGTTTTGCGTCGCTGCTCCTGAAAATTTTAACACGTTTATTTCACCGATGAGCTTCTCCTCTGTTTTCGATGCCACATCTCATATCTCGGAAGGCCGGAGGGAAAAAAAGC
>NC_141331.1:4782500-4800123 GCF_037954235.1 Aulostomus chinensis | reverse complement strand
CACTTGGTTCAGAAGCCGATTTGAGGGTCAGACGATTAAGTAACAAAGCGTGTTCTGAGTAGATTTTTGTCGTTTGAGAAATGCTGAACTGTTTATGAAGGGTTTGATCTGGAGACGCCACATTTTAATATTGTCTTAAAGGAAAAAAAAATGACTTTATCTTAGCGAGGAAATGAGGCTCTGTATCATCGTTCACATCTGCTAAATTAGTTTTTCACCTACGGATATCTTTTGAATATCTATTACGGTTTCACCTCATAATATGTTTTTGGTTCAGACAATGAATATTTATCAGCCGCAGAGATATTTCAGTCTCTTTTTTTATTTTTCTTCTTCTTCTTCTTCTTCCTCTTCTTCTTCTTCTTGGAATTATATTATCAATCTCCTTAAATAAAACCGAATTAAAGCAGCAGCACTGAGCTTTTCAAACCACGCAAAGCCTCTGCACTTCAGCCTGCCTCAGAAATATGAAGTGATATTTTAGCTCGTTGAATTTCACGGTCCTGGAATAAAAAGATTGTGTATGTGGAGATAATAAAAGTCATATTTTTCTATTACACTGTTTTGTGTGTGTGTTTGTTTTTCTTTCTTTCTCTCTCTCTCTCTCCCCCCCCCCAGCCTCCTCCTCTCTGTTCCCTATCTTACAGACAGTCAGCTCTGTTTTTACTTTTAAGAAAATAAAAACGAGCGATGCTTATCACATAATGGAACTGCTTTATGCAGGTTGTCACCAGGAAACGTTTGGTAAAGCTGGATGTTATTTTCTCCTGACAGACGGAGAGCAGATTCAGTAACGGAACTCTTTATGGGAGATATGTTCCCCTGATCTCTTTAGAAAGTTTAAACAAGTTTGATTTCCATTTACAAATGTAGGGACGTTATCTGGATGTGGGCGTATATATACATATATATACATATATCTATATGTGTGTGTGTGTGTGTGTGTGTGTGTGTGTGTATCTGCCGCGCCTGGATGGTTGAGATTACTTCCATTCTTCTCTCTGTGTTGTTACAGATCCCAGGCCTATGGATTTTGGCAAAGACCCTGTTTTCAACAAGCCGTCCCTCAACGAAGGTGAGGTTTGAAGTCCTCCCCTCTCAACCTGGTTTACAGCTCAGAGAATAACGGCGGAATAGGGAGCAGAGGCGCGCCCCGCGGCTCTTCATTTCACCTGTGAATCTCCCGGGGGGGGGGGGGGGGGGGGGGGAGCCTGTGGCAGCAGCGACAGACAGTCCCAGTGTGAGGCTTTTACAGTGAGAGCGAGCGCTGTTTCTCTGTATGGGTGTGTTATTTCCTCTTTTATCTTTCGTGGCAGACAGAGTGAAGTCGACAGCTTCCTCCTGGCAACTCAAACAATGTCTGTCTGTAACAATCATGTTTTTGTGTGTGTGTGTGAGTGTGTATCTGTAAATAATACGGGCTGTATTCTCCTGCCAATGCAGATGATTGAGGTGGAAATCAGTTCTTTTGCTGTTTGGTTTAGCCTGCGGTGGGAGGAGAGGAGAGGACAGGAGAGGAGAGGACAGGAGAGGAGAGGAGGAGAGGAGAGGAGAGGAGAGGACAGGAGAGGAGAGGACAGGAGAGGAGAGGAGGAGAGGACAGGAGAGGAGAGGACAGGAGAGGACAGGAGAGGAGAGGACAGGAGAGGAGAAGCTCAGGATGCTTTTAAAGGGGCACACCCGCCCATTCACTACCATTCAGTATGCCGAGCTAACTAGCGGTCAGCTGGTCTCTGAGGGTCTCCGCTCCCCAACGCAGGTCTGAGGAGAGGCGGGGATCTATCCTCCTGTCTGATTCTGGAGGGGGGCGGGGGGAGAATAAGTTTCCTCTCCTGTGGGTGGTTTTCCCTCTGCACGATGTCTTCATGAATTAACGTCTCTCGCACTGAAGCCCTCGACAAAACCATCCAAGCAGTGTCCTGCCGTGCTCAGGGCTGCCAGGTTAACCTCTGCGCTTCGACGGAGTTGCTTCTCGTCACACTTCTTGAGTCCGGTTCACCACAGCAGTCGCCAGGAAAAATGGCACGCGTGTGTGTGTGTGTGTGTGTGTGTGCAATTTCAGCCACATGGGTGTGTTTTAGCCTCCTGACAGATAGAAATAGAATACGTGGGCTTCCTCACCTCCCTTCATAAAACAGGTCTGTTTACTGCTCTTCTGCGTGTGTGTGTGTCTCTATAAAACACTCCTAATGCAGCACTTAATTTCGGATTTGCTTCTTCATGTGTCTACATTCATTAGGTGGATTAACACGCGCATTATACCGAGTAGATGTGCACACTCGAACACACACAACGCACACCAGAGAGCATTTACAGTAATTAAATTCATGATGTTTTCAAATTTTTAAAGTCATCGACAACAACTGGGGCTGCGGGTTTGAGCGTTAGTTGTTGTGGAATATCATTTACCTCTCCCTAAACCGACATTTTAATATATTTTAACTCTCAGTTCCCAACTGGCGGATCCTTGAAACTTTGAGAGTCGTGTAGCCCTCCAGGTGAACATGAAGTCTCTTTGTTTTTGTGCGCGATTCACGATCAGTGAGCTGGAAAGCGGCGTCCGCGGTGTTTCTCCGTCGCTGCTTTACCTCCCAACAACAGGTGCCTCCTCATCCTGCTCCTTCTATGTGCACTTTGGGCAGATTCTCCTCCTCTCTTGTTGTTCCTCCCTCTCTCTCTCTGGAGTCACTCCACCCCCCCCCCCCCGTCTTTCTCTTGCGCAAGCTGCTTCATTTCCTCCCTCTGTCTGTCAAATCACTCCATTTCCTCCCTCTCTCTCTCTCTCCCTCTGGAGCAGCTCCATCTCCTCTCTCTCTCTGGAGCAGCTCCATCTCCTCCCTCTCTCTCTGGAGCAGCTCCATCTCCTCCCTCTCTCTCTCTCCCTCTGGAGCAGCTCGATCTCCTCTCTCTCTCTGGAGCAGCTCCATCTCCTCCCTCTCTCTGGAGCAGCTCCATCTCCTCCCTCTCTCTGGAGCAGCTCCATCTCCTCCCTCTCTCTCTCTCCCTCTGGGAGCAGCTCCATCTCCTCTCTCTCTCAGGAGCAGCTCCATCTCCTCCCCTCTCTCTGGAGCAGCTCCATCTCTCCCTCTCTACTCTGGAGCAGCTCCATCTTCTCCCTCTCTCTGGAGCAGCTCCATCTTCTCCCTCTCTCTGGAGCAGCTCCATCTTCTCCCTCTCTCTGGAGCAGCTCCATCTCCTCCCTCTCTCTCTCTCTCCCTCTGGAGCAGCTCCATCTTCTCCCTCTCTCTGGAGCAGCTCCATCTCCTCTCTCTCTCTGAGCAGCTCCATCTCTCCTCTCTCTCTCTAGAGCAGCTCCATCTCTCCCTCTCTCTCTCTCTCCCTCTGGAGCAGCTCCATCTTCTCCCTCTCTCTGGAGCAGCTCCACCTCCTCCCTCTCTCTCTCTCTCCTCTGGAGCAGCTCCATCTTCTCCCTCTCTCTGGAGCAGCTCCATCTCCTCCCTCTCTCTCTCTCTCCCTCTGGAGCAGCTCCATCTTCTCCCTCTCTCTGGAGCAGCTCCATCTCCTCCCTCTCTCTCTCTCTCTATCTGGAGCAGCTCCATCTCTCCCTCTCTCTCTCTGGAGCAGCTCCATCTTCTCCCTCTCTCTCTCTAGAGCAGCTCCATCTCCTCCCTCTCTCTCTCTCTCTGGAGCAGCTCCATCTCCTCCCTCTCTCTCTCTCTGGAGCAGCTCCATCTCCTCCATCTCCCTCTCTCTCTCTCTCTGGAGCAGCTCCATCTCCTCCCTCTCCATCTCTCTCTCTCACTGGAGCAGCTCCATCTCCTCTCTCTCCCTCTCTCTCTCTGGAGCAGCTCCATCTCCTCCCTCTCCCTCTCTCTCTGGAGCAGCTCCATCTCCTCCCTCTCTCTCTCTCTCTGGAGCAGCTCCATCTCCTCCCTCTCTCTCTCTCTCTCTGGAGCAGCTCCATCTCCTCCCTCTCTCTGGAGCAGCTCCATCTCCTCCCTCTCTCTCTCTGGAGCAGCTCCATCTCCTCTGTCTCTCTCCCTCTCTCTCTCTGGAGCAGCTCCATCTCCTCTCTCTCTCTCTCTCTCTATCTGGAGCAGCTCCATCTCCTCTCTCTCTCTCTCTCTGGACCAGCTCCATCTCCTCCCTCTCTCTCTGGAGCAGCTCCATCTCCTCCCTCTCTCTCTCTCTCTGGAGCAGCTCCATCTCCTCCCTCTCTCTCTCTCTGGAGCAGCTCCATCTCCTCCATCTCCCTCTCTCTCTCTCTCCCTGGAGCAGCTCCATCTCCTCCCTCTCCATCTCTCTCTCTCACTGGAGCAGCTCCATCTCCTCTCTCTCCTCTCTCTCTCTGGAGCAGCTCCATCTCCTCCCTCTCCCTCTCTCTCTGGAGCAGCTCCATCTCCTCCCTCTCTCTCTGGAGCAGCTCCATCTCCTCTCTCTCTCTCTCTGGAGCAGCTCCATCTCCTCCCTCTCCCTCTCTCTCTGGAGCAGCTCCATCTCCTCTCTCTCTCTCTCTGGAGCAGCTCCATCTCCTCCCTCTCCCTCTCTCTCTGGAGCAGCTCCATCTCCTCCCTCTCTCTCTGGAGCAGCTCCATCTCCTCTCTCTCTCTCTCTGGAGCAGCTCCATCTCCTCCCCCTCTTTGTCCGTTGAATTCTTCTCATCCAGTCTCTTATTCTTCTGCTCAGTCAGTCTTGCTTACGCTGCCTACACTGCCATCTGCTGACAGAGCTGAACAGCCTCGTTTATTGACTCCAAACCAGTTGACGTCAACACGTTTCCTCTTGGTTACGTTTACTCATCTCACCTCATTCTTGCCTCGACGTAAGAGAACCACCGGTCATGACCTCATGAAAAAGCAGGAAAATACACAAAATGCTGTGTTTGTGTGTGTGTGTGTGTGTGTGTGTGTGTGTGTGTGTGTGTGTGTGTGTGTGTGTGTGTGTGTGTGTGATACAAATTACATGTTCCTGCTTGCATTTTACAACATGCCCTTTGCTGTTCTTTCTCCAGAATATCTCTTCCCAGGGTGGCCGTCCTCCTTCTCTACTCCCTCCTCATCAGACCTGGACCCTCCCTCCGTCACCCTGGTGTCAGAGAAGGACAAGGACAACGCCTGGCTGTACACGCTGGACCCTATCCTCCTCACCATCATTGTCATGAGCTCTCTGGGCGTCCTGCTGGGCGCCGTGTGTGCTGGACTTCTACTCTACTGCACCTGCTCCTACAGCGGACTCTCCTCACGCTCCTCTACCACGCTGGAGAACTACAACTTCGAGTTGTATGACGGCATCAAACATAAAGTGAAGATAAACCAACAGAAGTGCTGCTCGGAGGCGTGAAGAGGCGGAGGAGGAGGAGGAGGAGGACAATGGGGAAAGAGATGCATTGTGTTCCCTTGCAATTGTTCCTAGTATGGATGAGGAAAAACAAGAAAAAGAAGCACTATCTGTTGTTCCAGTGTCTCCTAGTATCCCGCTTCTCCCTTGCTCTGATGTCTAATGGGGGTTACAGAGTTCCCCCACCTGTTTGTGTGCCAGTAGGAACATGTGACCTTGAGCTACCCTACATGCTTTGAGGCCTGACATGGGGGTCTCTCCCCTGCCCACAGTATCATATCTCCTCAGCCTGTAGGAGAGAGCCTGCTTGATTCTTAAAGCCTGTGAATGAATGAATGAAGGAATGAATAAATCCTGTTGAAATAACCCGCCGGCCACTGGAATGAAGCTCAGAGGACGGGACACGAGCGCCCCGTGACAATCTGGACATTTGGGCCACAAGTGACAGCGGCCGTCTGGGTCACACAAAAAAAACCCCAACACATTGGTGATGCGATTCTGGAAGAAGATATTAAGCATCTTGAAGTCTGAGTGGTAGCCATTGCAGAGGGGCGATGATGTCAAACACGTCCTCATCAGCTTGAATTTGAATGTGGACGATGGAGAAAGCATGAAGACTTTGAACACCAGTGGACCGTGGGTCATTCTGACTGAAATCAACACATATCAAAGAGAATGCCTGTCCACGAAAGACGTTTAAAAGATATCAAACTCAAATGAATCTAAATTTCTAAGAAGGGGGGGGGAGGAAAAACAAAAAAGAGGATGAGAAAGGACATTTTATTTTATTTTCTGAGTTCCTGAGTCCATTTTCCTGCCGTGCGGCGTCCGCTCGCTCCTTTGTTCCGCCTTCAGTCTGCGCTCCGTGAATCCAGTGGCATAGAAGAGTTAACGGTGACTGTTTTTGTTCTGTTTTAGAGTTTAGGGGAAAAAAAAGTGTAAAGAAAAGCCAGCTTTAGTTTGTAGCCAACCTGTTAAGTTCTTACCTTTTCTTTTCTCTCTCTCTTATTTTTATTTATTTTTATTTTTTTTAAATTTAGCATTGTGTTGGATTTTAGGGCTTCGGCACATTTTCCATTTTCAGGTTATCAATCTTTAAAAAAAAAAAAAGAGAGTGAGACAAAACAGAGGATGAAAGAGAAAATCAGAGGTGTATCTAAATCTAACATGATGTTATGGAGTTGTGCTTTAGATTCTAGTCTTTGATATCTATATATAAATATATATATATAGATATATATATATTCCCCCCCCCCTTTGCGTTTCAGACTGTATGATGGACGGACACTGTGTGAACTAATTGTCAGTGATTGTTTTATTGCAACCTATGGATTGCCAAAGAGTTGTGTCTGTGCACGGGGGAGGGAGGGGGGGAGGTGTGTGAACAAGTGTTACAAGCGGTCAGGCTGAGAGAGAGGAATCACCCTGCCTTTTATCTACCGCTCTTAAACCCCTAAATGAAGGACACTCAAAAGTGGAAGGACGACTGAAGAGAAGAGTGGAAACTTTATTGGACACACAATCAAGCCTTAAGCTAACTACAGTATACGCTGTATCGGAGGACAGCCATCGAGGAGGGCCAGTGCTGCTGGAGACGAGGAGGAGGACACTCATACTCACAAAGAGGACAGACAGGGAGGCGGCGAGAGAGAGAGAGAGGGAGAGAGAGAGAGACAGGGAGAGAGGTGGTGTTTAGATGCAGGAGAAGTCCCAGTGTGAGTCCTGATATTAACCCTGGTCATGTCTGCGGGGGGTAACGGATAGAAGTTAGCATTGTTCAATATCCAGGACCCTCGTCCCAGAGTCAGTGGGATTTTTTGTTTTTGTTTTTGTTAACCCAGCAGCCATGAATCGAAGGGTTTCGAGTCTTAAAAATAGTGGTTGCTGACAAAATAAGCTAACTGTGGTGACCGGTAGCATAACGTTAGCTCGGTGCTTTGAGCAGATGGGATTTATGCTTCAAAAAAAAAAAAATCATAAAGTGACAGTGATTTGGAAAGGTTATCTTGCGAGTTGGGCCCATGCCAGTCTCAAAGTGTTGTTCACCACAGAGTTTATTTTAAGCCATGATCCAAAATCCAAAAACG
This sequence comes from Aulostomus chinensis, assembly GCF_037954235.1. Classification (NCBI taxonomy): domain Eukaryota; kingdom Metazoa; phylum Chordata; class Actinopteri; order Syngnathiformes; family Aulostomidae; genus Aulostomus; species Aulostomus chinensis. The sequence goes on along the minus strand of NC_141331.1, from coordinate 4,792,738 downwards.
GAGATCCCAGTGGTTTTAGGCGAGGGGACCCGCGGTGACGCTAACTTCCGAGTCGGTCTACCAAAACATGTCGCCTGCTCGCTACTGGACCTAATTAGATGATACATAGCACCAAGCCATCATGTCGGTTTATCTAAAATAAAACAGTCTGGTGTCACATTCAAAGTAACCTGTGGAGCTTTGGGCTGCTGGTAGCGCCACACGGGACACGTTATCATAATTTAGTCAAAACAGTCTGGCAAAAAACATGGCCTGCTTGATTAAAAAGGAAAGCTTTGTAAGTGTTTTAATTAAATTAGCTCATTTGTCATCTTAAAGGAATACGTCAACCAAATGTCATAACTTGTGTATCAGTTGCTATTTGATTTTTTTTATAATTCTTCCACAATAAATTAATAATAGGTAGTGAATCCCGCTGTAACGCAACTCCACAGGGTACTTTAAATGTCTTCACTTGTTTTGAATGAAGGAATTCACTCGATAAACATATCTGAACTATAACCAAATACTTTTTCTGATCATAACAAACTAAATGTAAAACATCTTCCCGGCGCAGGAGAGGAAACACATACACATCTACCCTCTGAATATATCAATATAACTACTACGCTACTGTACCTCCTAATGGGATTCAGATGAAGGAATTACTGCGTTTTTGTAGTATAATGAGTCCATCTTTAAAATGTGGCGGCAAACTAATTTCATTTATCTATTTTTTTTTTCCCTTGGAATGAAAGAGAAACTTAAAATGCTCTTGGAAATGCGTTTGACTGCTCTGCGTTTTTTTTTTTTTTTTGTGCATGTAAACAGACAAAAACACGGAGAGGTGAGAGATGGAGAGAACGGAAAGATGAACCCAACTAAAGCGAGCGAGTGGAGAAAGATGGAGGGTGAAGAAAGCAGAGGGGGAGCCACCTCAGTCACTGGGTGTTTACCTGCGCGCTATATTTCTGGAAGTAACCGTATGCCAGGTTAAGTAAATTTCGTGCCAACAGCGCAAACAGATTTTTTGGGCCTTTTTCTGAATTTCACGTATTTCAGTCGGTTTCGGTGGGGGGAGGATGTCGTCTCTGCTGTTTGCGGATGACGTGGTCCTCTTAGCTCCATCGAGCCACGACCTCCAGCTCTTGCTGGGACAGCTCGCAGCCGAATGTGAAGCGGCTGGGATGAGAATCAGCACCTCCAAGTCTGAGGCCATGGTCCTCAGCTGGAAAAGGGTTGCCTGCCAGCTCCAGGTCGGAGGCCTCAGGTGGAGGAGTTTAAGTATCTCGGGGTGGATTAGATGGAGCGGGGGATTGACAGGCGGATTTGGGCGGCATCCGCAGTGATGTGGGCGCTAAACCAGTCCGTTGTGGTAAAGGGGGAGCTTAGCCAAAAGGCAAGGCTCTCAATTTACCAGTCAATCTATGTTCCAACCCTCACCTATGGTCATGAGCTTTGGGTAATGACCGAAAGATCGCGGATACAAGCGGCCGAAATGAGTTTCCTCCACAGGGTGGCTGGACTCTCCCTTAGAGACAGGGTGAGAAGCTCAGTCATTCAGGAGGGACTCAGAGTAGAGCCGCTGCTGCTGCTCCATGTTGAGTCAGTTGAGGGGGTTCGGGCATCTGGTGAGGATGCCTCCTGGACGCCTCCGTCAGAAGGTTTTCCAGGCATGTCCGACCAGGGGGAGGCCTCTGGGCCGACCCAGGACTCGCTGGAGGGATTATCTCTATCGCTCAGCTAGCTTGACCACCAGAAGAGCTGGTGGAAGTGGCTGGGGAGAGGACAGTCTGGGCTTCCTTGCTGAGGCTGCTGCCCCTGCGAACCGGACCAGCCTGATAAACGGAGGAGGACGAGGACGACGACAACAGCGTTTTTCAGTCAGAACTCTGGATAAACGCTGATATTTGTCCAGTTTGGTGGAGAAAAACGAGTCATGATTAACAAGTGATAAAAAGGTCGTATTGATCAGCACACGTGACATAGCGAGTGCAGAGAAACACTTGGTTTCCTTCATCCGCTGTGAAATCTCAGAGTGTGTAATACTCCAACCAGACATGACGGAAACAAAGAGAAAAATTTGGTTCCACTTTTTCTCTAAACAAGATTATTAGTGGAATATTAATCAGGACCCTGTAATTTCCAGATGAAGAGCTGAACCCAGAGTGCTAGCGGCTAGGCTAGTTCCTGCATGCAAGCGACGCCACAGACGCCTCTCTGCTTTTTTCATTCTCCTCTTTGATCCCGTTGAGTGTTTTGTTTGTTTGTTTGTTTTATTTATTTAAATTTTTTTTTATCAGTGAAATATCCAGGTTAAATTGATGGCACCAAGAATCAAACTAATCACTCTTTGTATCTTTGGTTGGAACCTGAAACGTCTTCTTGTCTTTCTCCTTCGTTTCTCTGTATTCGTGGACACGCGTGGGTACAACCAGGAGGCCGGAGAAAATAACGAGGAGGAGGGGATGTATTGAAAATAAAAAAGGGTGTTAAAGTTTGGAAAGAGAGAACAGTTGAGGGAGAGATGGAGGCTTTTCTGTCCATCTTACTGTGTTTTCATTGGACTGTTTTCCAAGTGCCTTGGAGCTCTCATGTCATGTCTTTCTATTCATCATCATTCTCTCTCTGTCTGTCTCTCTCTCTCTCTCTCACACACACACACACACACACACGCATGTGCAAAACTGCAAGACACGAATGAAAGATGTGAGACATTATGGCTACAAGTTAACACACACACACACACACACACACACACACCTTGTCAGTTGTTTCTCTCTCTCCCGCTTGACTAACTTCTGGAAGACGACCAGATAGTATTACCTCTTCTGTCTTGATGGACACACACATACACAAATCCACACTACATTGACACACACACACACACACACACACACACACCCCTACGGCACTGGCCAGATAACTCAAACTGTTGTTTGTAGACTTTGTACAGAAAATGTCTTTTTTAATGTTATTATTATTATTTAATAAAGGCTAAATAACAAGTGATGTGGTTGTTGCTGTGTGTATGCTTGTGTGTGTGTGTTTCTTTGAAATAACCGCTGTAAACCACCATTAATTAACCCGATAGTTCCTCTGCACATCAAAGTCTTCCTTTGAGGAGACGCGTTCGTCTAATTCGGACTGAAATTTGCTTTTAGTGATCTATTTCTGAAAGGATAAGATTAGATTTAGTGTCTTTCACCTGGATTTTACATCCCGTCGTCGTCGTTCTGCGTCCCCTTCACACTGCAAACGGCAACGTTACTCATTAAAAGTGAAATTTTGACAGTAAGGATTTTACCGGCGGCTACACCGGAGAAGAGGACAGCAGACGAGAGACGTGAATCTGTTGCCAAATTTGAATTCATAAACATTGCTAGCAGGCGTCCAGGTAGTACAGCGGTTTATTGTGTTGCCTACCACCAGGGGCAGGGTCACTGGTTCAGTTCCCCCTGTTGCCCCGAGCTGGGGCAGTTGTCTATGTTTCAGGTACGTGTCTCGGTCGCAGCCCTACTGCCCCCTCTGGTTGGATGGGGCACCTGTCCAGGAGATACGTAGCAGATATATGAACACACAGAAGTGGGAAGTTACAGAACAATAAATTGGAGGAAAAATCTGTATGCAAAGGTGGAGGGAGCAACAGATAGTTTGATGGAAAGAGGACTCGGGAGACGAGCCTGTGGCAAGCGTTACCTTCCAGTGCCTGTGTCTGTCGATCTGGACCCTCAGAGCTCGTGTATGTCCGCGTTGAAATACAGCAGCCAGTTTTACTCCGACTGAACGACTTGCAGGAGGTGAAGGTTTTGTTCTGCTTCCTCTCCACCTCCACCGTCCCGTGTTTGGAATTCTGAGCTGGGGCCTGAAAGCAGCGCCGCAAGTTAGCCCACGGTTTCACACCTCAGCTCAGGTAAACGGACGCGCAGGTGATGAAGGAAATCATCGTTATTGTGCGGCAGCAATAAAAAAAAGTCTCCATCTTCCTCCCCACCTCGCCCGCCTTCTCTCTCTCTCACTCTCACTCGCTCTCTGTCTCACAGGGCGTTTCTGCTGTTTGTACCCACGAGAGGCCAAAGCTTGAAGGATCAAAGATTCTCTCCGTTTAATCGAGCTGCAAAAGCTTTGCGTCTAATTAACACGTGCTGGTGAAGAAGAAGAAGAAGAAGAAGAAGAAAAAACACACACTCGCCAAGCTGCTGGAGATTAGCCGCGAGATCACAATGAGAAATTTGTCGCCCACTCAGTTTTTTTTATCTTAAAATGTATGAGAATAATGATGGAACAAAAATGATGACATTTTGGGATAAGTAGCTTAATGTTGGGCATGACGTACTTACGTGGTGCGCTGCGTGTGTGTGCGTGTGTGTGTGTGAATCTGAACGTTTGGCTATAATGCCGCGGTGCGCCGTGATAGTTTGGTTGTTCTCGGTGCTCATTAAATGCATCACACACCGTCCCAAACCACTAATCATTGCTCCATTTTACTGCTTTTTAACGGCCTTAAAAGTGTACACAGACACGCATTAAAGTTCAGTTTGTGCCCCTTAATTAGTTTAGATCGCCGTTATCACCGATCTCGCCGCATCAGCGTTTCTTCCCTACTTTCGTCTCCATCTCATCCCTCCCCTCATTTATTTATTTATTCATTCATCACTTCCTCATCTCCTCCAGAGACCGACCTGGTTCTCACGCTTCCTCCCGACACGTAAACACGCACGACGGTACGTGCAGGCTTACAGGAACAGATTCATCTAAGTTTCCACAACACGCGGTGAACGTACCGAAGTAGGGAAACTAGTAAAAAGTAAATCAGTGTAGCCTGAACGTGCACACACACACACACACACACACACACACACACACACACACTTCAGACATGTCTCTGGTGGTTGGCATTTGCTCAAAGTCTGACCTACTAACACAGATTTTATATACAAGTCAATGATTGCACACACACACACACACACACACACACACACACACACACACACATACACTTAATACGCACGTGCATAACAAGTTAAGGTTTTGCTTTACAGTTGAACTAGTAAACAATGCAAATCTGCACATTTGACAGCTGCATTAAAAAAAGGGTCTTGATTCATTCCGATAAGCCAAACTATGAAATAAGATGATATTATTTGAAAGTAATTTTAGACTCATTTTTCTTTAGAATATCAGCTTTTCAAAGAAACGTGAACCGTGGGTACCCAGGTAACGCAGCGGTCTGTCCTGCTGCCCTCATACTCAGTTCCCTGAGTTGTCTCCAGCCTGGTTTGGGGTCCCTGTCGCTGCACTAGCGCCTCCTCTGGTCGGTCGTGGCACCTATCCGAGGGGGAGGGAACTGGGAGGAACAGCTTGTTCTTCCCACAGCCTACGTGGTCCCGGTGAAACCCCTCGTTATCCCTTGAAAGCGTGCGACCGATGACTCCACGTTTGACGGAGGGTGCTCCCCAGGGTGGTGCAGGGGGCGGAGCAAGAACCAGGTAAGCTGGCAGGGTGATTTAGCAATGAGGAATGGGACAGAAAAACTCCCAAACCTGGGTACCACTGGGAGAGAGAGATGTTCAGGCTCTGACTCCACCTGCTACTCCTCATTCTTTTGCTCTGATACGTCATCTTGTTGTGTTTTTTGTTGTGATTTTTGTCTTCTTCTGCTGTTAAGATGACAAGAATGTGTTTTGGTTTTTTTGATGTCCTGAACCTGCTGGCTGCAAGCTGCCGAATCAGATTACCTTTTATCCCACAGTAGCTTTCTTTTCCCTAACCACACCAGTGCAAACAAAACAAAAAAAGAAAGAAAGGGACAAAAATAGGATTTTTTTGGTATTTTTGTGAATCAAATTACAGTGAAAGGTTTATTGCTGTCAGATCTCTGGGTTCTCATTCTGTCCTCTAGGTGTTGCAACTGTCCCTGAACAGAGAAATATGTCATCTCAGAGGGATGATGTAGTTTTGCAGGCCAAACCAGAGGCATAACCCTCGGCAACAACAACAACAAAAAAGAAGCCAACTGGACTTTAACATTTGATTTAAGCTCTTTGACCTCGGCGACCAGCACTTCTTTTAGGGTTTTTAAGGCGTAAAATGCAGAGCAAACGTAAAAGTGCACAACTTCGACCCCAAATGGCTCTGGATTTCTGGCGACGTCCTGATGCCGGCGAGCCGAGCCGCTCCGTAGCAGCTACCGTTCATAAAGCACACAGAGAAACGGTGGTACTTATTGGCGTCCGTCTGGCGAGCCGGCAGGACGCGGCGACCGAGGGAGAGGCTGATGTCAAATTTCGTAGCAACCGCTGAGATGTCCTGGTTACACGTACAAAGCTGATTTTCTTTCCTTTTTTTTTTGGTCCTTTATTTATTTATTTTATTTAAAAGGTTAAAACCCTGCCAGAGGAAATTTTCCTTAATAATTCCTTCTGTTCTTTGCAGCTTTTACTGCGGCGTCACTCAGAGCGACAAAGAGGGTTCTGGGCCGCTGTGATATATTGGAATGAAAAATGTCACATAATGAAACAGGGAAAGTAATGATGTAAGCCATTCCTGTCATTATGGGGTTTCCAGTAATGCTTCTCTTTTACCGTGTGTGTGTGTGTGTGTGTGTGTGTGTGTGTGTGTGTGTGTGTGTGTGTGTGTGTGTGTTTGCACTCTGTACCTCTCTAAAGGGATGAAAGTCCACTATCATTAATTTTCTAATAATTGCCCCTGGCTTCACATATGAACAAAGCTCCAAAGAATCAATCACAGCAGCCAGCGAGCTTGCGGGACGTGTTCACGCTCTTGTCAGTGCACACGCGTGTGCTTTCCTATGTGTGTGTAGGAGTCTTTTTTTCCTTTCTTTCTTCCTTGTTTCCCAGTGTTGTGTATTTAGCAGCAGCTCAGGGCAATGTGCTTATTGGATTGATGGCAGATTGGTGTGTTATTCATGAGCCGATGGAGAGTGACGGATGACTCTCCTCGTCAGCGCACGCACGTGAATCGACGGGTTCGTTTTGAAAAGTAGCAAAAGAGAAAGTGGCGTATGTGTGGTTTCGCAGTCGATGTTCTGTTGTTTGCGAAATATTTGTGTGACGAGTTTCCTGCCGCAGAGAACAGAGTCCAGGACATGAACAGTCCTGCTAGAGAGGAAAATGTGATTCCTGTCTGGTCGATGGGAGGAAGCTTGGGAGGTAGTCGTGTCGTGTAGGTTTGAGGGAACGCCTGGCGGAACCGAGGGGGTGGAACGAGGAACCTCCCCTTCCTTGGAGCCAGCTGGATTTAACAGGCCTTGCACTGGCAGCGCTCTTCTCCCTCTGCTGCTTCCCCTGCACGTATCACTTCTCAGCTCTCTAGCATCTTTGCGCCGGCCGCGGCGGAGCTTTGGTGGCGCTGAAGACCCTGATGTCCCTGTCGCCCAGGTTACGTCGGTCGCTGCTAAGCTGCTAATCCAGCGAGCCACATTAGCTCCAACACTTGCCTCCATCTACCGATCAATGTCAATATAGACAGACAGAGAGAGAGAATATACACTGCAAACCTCCTGCTCTGCCACATGAGAGGATATTTTGGGCCCAACTCTCCTCCGTACATAGAAAGGGAGCAAAACAATGAGCTCACAACTCTGTCAAATACACGGCTTTCTGCTGAAATATTCGTCCTGATCCGGCAGCTTGGCTCCCGCCACCCTCACACAGTTCCGTCTCCGCCTGCCGGCCACACGCGTGTCTTTACACTCGACTCTTGCGTGTTCCGGGATGGATTCTCGCGTGTTCTCCGGAGTCCAGCTGCAGTTCCTCTCTATTTTGGTTTTGCTTCATTTGACGCTGACGAAAATGAGCGGCGACCATCTCAGTCGTTCCCACAAATTCTGCCTAAACTAACCTGCGAAGGACGCCGCCTCGTGACCATCCGGGAGTAATATAAGATGACGATTTTTACAGCAGTTCTCAGGATGTTCTGGCATCTGAGGGGGGTTCTGTGATCGGCTGCATATTCTTAAATGTAGTTTAACGTCGTGGTGGATGAAAATTCAGTTTTTTATTTGCCAAGACATTTACATTATTCATTACCACACCCTTCCCAAAGTGACTAATTTCTGCAGTCAATCTTAATTTTCATTCCTCGAGCTCTGTATAAATTATCTTTCTGTTTTTCTCATCTCTTCCCTATTTATGCTGCTCCCCCCCCCCCCCCCGCGCCGCCCACCCCCCATATTTTGTCCTCCCTGTCACTCTCTCCCGATAGGCTAAGGAGGCCCTTTTCTTATGAGAACCCTAGATCTCAGACACAGCTTTAGAGGCTCAATATTGTATCATCTATCACTCTGCACAGAGCTGCAGGCAGCGTCGGCCTCGACGGATGGCGAAACAAAATTTACTAGTGGATGACGCCCCGCGTGTGAGGCGGGAGGAGAGACAAAGGGAGTTGGAGGTGCAACTGGACAGAAATGAAGACTGAAATGTGGCAGAGAAAGACGGAGAGGGAGGAGAGGTGGCGACTCGACGGCGGGAAAAAGGGGAGAAAATGCGGTTATTTGGCATGAAAGAAGGAGGAAAGGCAGAAGGAAATGAATGGGAAAGAAAATAGAAAGATGGATGAAGTCAACGTGAAGGCTAATGAGCTTGAGTGATTGAGAGTGTAGAGTGTGTGTGTGTGTGTGTGTGTCTCAGACGTAGTGCTTAAAGGCCAAAGCCTTGCTGCATGTCCATTAGGTGTTTGGTAATGACTGAGGCTGTGTGTGTGTGTGTGTGTGTGTGTGTGTGTGTGTGTGTGTGTGTGTGTGTGTGTGTGTGTGTGTGTGTGTGTGTACGGCGGCTCAGTAATCAACTGTCAGCGTGACTGATAGCTGATCACAGTCGCTGTTTAAACATTTAAAATCTTTCGAGACAGGAGGAGCAGGGAGGGAAGGATGCAGAGACGCGGCGAAACGGAAGACGGAGAGAGAGAGAGAGAGAGAGAGTTTTCAGGGGAGGAATTAATCCCACATAATCTGTAGTACATTCAAAGCCTCGCGTGACCCGAAAGCACAGGTGTGTAGCAACATCCGTGTAACAACTGCCGCTACAGCTGCTTCCTTTTGCTAACGACTCACCAAGCCGTTCTACCAAACTCAGCTCAAATGTCCACTGGAACCCAAGGATGAACCGGAGGATCCGTTGATGCTTGGATGGGCGATGTCACTGTCGCTCACATGACCACGAGACCTCGGGATGCCCCTTTGAGGAAACATTCAACTCACTCGCAAATGTCCACTGGGATTTAAGGACCTACCTTAGCCTCGTTTATGAACCTATCCAGAGAAACTGTAGCAGACCTGTCATGTTACGGTTAACCAGGTGCTCTCCTGCTTCTCTCATACGGGTTTGCGCCAGAATGTTGAATCGGCACCAAGATTATTCCAACTGTCCCAAAACAGAGTGAGAAGGCAAGCAGGAGAACCGGTCATCACGCCACAACACTTGGACGCTGCCATGGACGACAAGGCACCGGTACCGGTGGTCCAGCTGTAGCGTTCTGGCCCAGTAGGGCTACGATTCCAATAACTTGAGTCCCCATCTGCAGAGGTGGAGGCGGAGGAGGGCGGGGGAGGGCGGGAGGGAGGGAGCAGGAGTCACAGATAAATAAAGAATGGAGAAAGTAAAAGTTGCCGTGAATGACAGATGGGTGTGAAAAAAATAAGTCCTTTAGAGAAAAAAGGCATGAAGGACAGAGAAAAACGGAGAGAGGAAAGTGAGACAGAGAAGCAGATTGTGTGTGTGTGTGTGTGTGTGTGTGTGTGTGTGTGTGTGTGTGTGTGTGTGTGTGTGTGTGTTTGTTTTCAAGGCCCAGACAGAAAGTGACTACTCCAACAGTCTGGGTGCTCGACTGTTCTCAGGCTTTATATAATTCAGCCGTTCCGCCATGTCAAGTTCCCCGTCGCAGCCTTGTAGGGTCCGCCACGCCTCCCTTTCTCCTCACTTCCATATATGGGCATCCTGTCCCCCCACGGTGCTCAAAGGGATTATTATGTTTATGTCCGTGCTGCTTCAGTGACCCTGTGACAGAATAGAAGAGAGATTGTTCATGCTATGTCCACCCAGCTCTCTGTGACGGCGAGCTGTCTCCAGTACTTCAGCGTCAGTGTGTGTGTGTGTGTGTGTGTGTGTGTGTGTGTGTGTGTGTGTGTGTGTGTGTTTGGGAGACGAAGGAAAGATTAAAACATCAGATACATGCAAGAACACACATAGTGAAAGCTAAAGTTTGGGAGAGACACTCAATCTCTCTCATGCTCAGAGTCA
>NC_141331.1:4750000-4772500 GCF_037954235.1 Aulostomus chinensis | reverse complement strand
ATGCATGGAACAAAAACACAATACAAATTCACCACAATGGATTCAGGTGAATTGAACACATTCAGAAAATGAAGAGGACTAAAATCAGGAAATGCGCCACCCCCCCCCCACACACACACACACACACCCACACACCCCCCCCCAAAAAAAGCCAACCTGCATCATCATCATTCCACCGTATTAGAGAACGAGACTTAATCAAAGCTAAATGTTACGTCATAGCGTCCCAGAGGGGCAGTGGACGCAAATTCCAATTTCACTTGCCAGTGAAATGATAACAAGCGACTTCATTCATTAGGAAGTAATTCACTTTATTTTTAACTCGTACTAACAATTTTTTTTACTAAAAAAACAAAACAAAAACAAAAAAAAACCCCAAAGAAACGCGTAGTCAAACTCGGAGGAACTGAATTACGCCGCAATCTCTGAGTAAATGAAGTATTTTTTGGTCACAGCAATTAAAAACCCAGCAAGATCCCGGAGGTACCGGTGGGTTTCATGTGTTTCTGCACACTGCAAAATTCAGCTAAGATGTGAAAATAACCTCTCTTTAAAAAAAAATAAAAAATAAAAATAAAAAAATCCATCCTCCATATCTACAGCAGTCAATACCCGGTTATATAACAATGTTTATAACAAAATTAGTTCAGCTGCTGTAAATTCCATCCATCCATCCATTTTCTCCCTCTTATTCTGTTGAAGGTCACAGGGGGGTGGAGCCTATCCCAGCAGCCTTCCCCCTGGACAGGTCACCAGTCCATGGCAGGGCCAACACATAGAGACAGACAACCATTGGCTCTCCTAACCACGCCTATGGTCAATCTAGAGTCTGGATTAACCTGGTCCCCTCTTGATGTCTTTGGACTGTGGAGGAAGCTGGAGTACCAGAGAGAACCCAGCAGGAACAGGGAGAACATGGAGACTCACACAGAAAGACCCCGTGCTACAGCCGGGGCTCCACCCACAACCTTCTTGCTGGGGGGCCACAGTGAGGACCACTGCTCCACCGTGCCGCTCTGCTGTAAACTATACCTGCTAAATCAATACAGCCCATTAATAGTGTTGGGCAGTCGGAGAAACTAGAGGTATAAAAAACTGGAGGTATAAACGCCCCCCCAAGGACCAGGACTCACCTGAGCTGTTTAGTTGTTGGGACACGACGGAGTCGAGTCACCGCAAATTCTTTAAAGCTGCTGACTCACAGTAAAGTTTTTAAGTTTTAAAAGAAATGATCGTCGTCACGTGATCGCAATGATCTTCCATAAGAGAATAATTATCTTTTTGATAGTTGCTTTTATCTTATCTTTTATCTGTGTGTGTGTGTGTGTGTGTGTGTGTGTGTGTGTGTAAAAACACATAAGAGCACAAGCGTTGAAACAGTGTGAAACACTGCCTGAACTACGTGTGTGTGAGTTTGTGCGTGTGTGTGTATTCCTTCACACACTGATGTGGATGTGTTGCCAGGTAGTTGTGAATGCATGTGCAATTACGTGTGTGTGTGTGTGTGTGTGTGTGTGTGTGTGTGTCTGGCTTGCTTGGAGAGGAGATGTGTGGGATGATTGGCAGTGCCATTTGGGTGACGTTGATAACACACAGGAGGGTGACTGCCACACATGATCTCTGTCAGGCTGCCTGCCAGTCGGATGCTCCCACACACTCTCTTCCTGCTCTTCTTCTCACACACACACACAGACACACACACCTCAATTTCTCTGAATTTTACACTGGTTCGCTTGACGGGGAATCTCTCTGCTCTGAGATGCTGAAATTTACTCCTCTTTCTCTCTTCTCTTCTCTTCTCTTCTCTCTCTCACTCACACACACACACACACACGCACACACCTTGTCAGCCATGCCCGTGGCCAGCCGTTGAGCCTCGTATCCCGATAACGGCAACAATAACGCCGTCCTCATTCCTATGTATCTTTTGATGTGCCCGAGCATCTCCCCCACTTGTTTGTGGACGGCTTGAAAAGGCTGACATTTGGAGGCTGTACTTCTTTACAGCCATTGAGAAAAGCGGCTTCTATTCAAGGTCTTTTGTTCTTCAACTTGTGTGACAAAGAGCCGAGTGATCGCAAACAGCGATGTCGATAATATAATAGTTATATCATGTGAGACTACTTGTATAGATACAAGCTACTCTGAGATTGCTGGGAAAGTTAAACTTTACTGCTCTTACACGAAGCAAGCAGAAGGAAACCTATGATCAGCCAGCCTATAATTTCTGTGTGCTTTCATTTCTGATTAATAATTGTAAAGCACATGGATTCGAAACAAATGAGGGGTTGTGTTCCTTTTATTTAGTTTGAATTAATACAACAGCCCCTACTTCATAGGGTTTTTGCCAGACAATACAGGATATGTGCTGCTATAAAACGTTAGCTCAGCTAGAACGTTAGCACAAGCTAACGTCACAGACCCCTGTTCAGAGAGTTTCGTGCCTGACAACAATGGGTCTTGGGAAAGAGTTAAAATGCTAGCTTAGCTTCCAGGCTTGAACGTTAGCATTGTTAGCAGGTAAGGTTTGGTGGCTAAACCTGGATGATATTGGTGGTGAGAGCTCTAACACAAGCTAAAAAGGTTAGCCAAGATTTAAAAAAAAAAAAAAATCCTGCCCCGACAGACAAGAGGAACAGAGTGAGATCGAGATTATTTACGAGAAAATCCGGTGTTTCAGCATCCCAGTGTTTGTCTGTTTAGCCACTCAAACGACAACAACAAAAAGTTTTCTTCATCAAATAATCTCTCGTGGTGACAAATGTCAGCAAGCGGTAGAAGTACTGTAAGCGTGTTATAATACCGCATATAATACCCCACACTCGAAGGTCTCATTCACCAACTGAATCTCAAGATTGTGCATGGCAGCTGTCGTGCTAGCAAGAGAATTATGCTGGTAGTTGATGGGGTTGCTCAAAAGTGGAAGTACTGAGACGGTACCTCAACGTGAGGTGAGGCCCTGACATCGTATACAGGTGGGACGGTGGTATCTCCAGGGAGAGAGAGAGCCACGGCCCATCTTGTCTGTCAAATGCTTGAATACATAATCTCGGAATGGTCACATATCCAACTTACTTGCGATGTGAAAATAAAAAAAAAAAAGGCTCCGGCAGAGACCATAACCACCATGGAAGCTTTGAAGTAGGAAACAAGCCAAAGTTACGCCGATGTACCATTTTAGCTTGCTAGCAAACCAACGTATCTTTGCTCAGAAATTGCTGTTGCGAAAAAGTGGAAGCTTGTCGGGTAGATGTTCATGGCGGCTCGCATCTTAGCTTCATTAACAAGAAGGAAAATTATGACTGGGCTGTAAAAGAAAAAGTAGCAAAAGTTTAAAGTAGAACAGCGAAAAACTTAAAGGAGACAATGACAGAAAATATGAACAGAAAAGAGCAAGTCTGTGCTTGAGCCTTAACACGCGCCATCATTTTCTCCCCCTCCGTTAAACTTAACGCATCAGCTTGCCGCGCTTCTCTTCTTGAACCTCGCTACGAGTCGCAGACGAGGAGGAACGAAAGCTCGGTGCCTCCACCGCTAACTTCCACCATTTTAAAAGTAATGCCAGTCCCCAAATTCAACCTTTCTTGAGTCCAAGCAGCGACGCTGAAAACATTACGACAACCACAACAACCTTAGCGCACTTGGGGGGGGGGGTTTAGGATTTTGTGCAAACACACTTTGACACAGTCTCCCCCGGGGTACGCGGGGATCGAACCTGCAATCCTTCAGTTACTAGATGGGCACTCAACAACCTGAGCCACGCAAATTGAATTTCTTCTCCTCTTTCTAGCTTTTGGTCGACTCCTGGGGGAAATACCTGGCTGTTAATGAGCAGGTAGCGGAGTTTTGTCACTGGAAACAGCTGCCTGCAGGAAACTAGTGACTGCTGTATGTGTGTGCGCACGTGTGTGTGTGCGTGCATGCGCGCATGTGTGCGTGCGTGTGTGGTTAAATCCCTGCTTAAGTCTGCATGGTTTGTAATACACAATCAACAGTACAAAACACAATGCTCAATATATGACAAATAAATAATGAGCTATTCCTAAAGACGGACACAATGCTGACTCGAAAATAGCCAATTAACATCTGCAGCGTGTGTGTGTGTGAGTGTGTGTGTGTGTCAGATCTCCAGTGAATAATGAGGCTTTTTATTGAATCTGGCACATCACCATCTCACCTGGCATAAACACTCGCATGTGCATAAACACACTCACTGGCACAATGCAGCCCTTTTGGGATCAATTACTACTCACTCACGTCTTTATCATCTCAGTGCTTTGACTATGAATACATCCCTATACCAAAAACACACACACACACACACACACACGTGCACGCCAAGGATATAAACCCATTTTGATAGTTGAGATGTCTAAGCTTCTTTTCAGAATGCCCTGTCAGAGAACGCTATCTCTGGCAACAGCTAGCCAAACAGCACAATAGCCTTTATTGTAATGACTGACAGGTAGAATCCCTCAGCGCACGTGCGTGCGTGCGTGCGTGCGTGCGTGCGTGTGTGTGTGTACCTGTTGAATTTTCAAGACCTGCTTATAAAATACAGAATCCATAAAGAAGAAGAGAGAGGAAAATATCCTCAGTGACCACGAGCTACATGTAGTAGCTTTGGTTACTGACTGGCTACATGGTGTAACTCGTCCCCTCAACTTAAGTAATCCGGGGCCATGAAATGTTAAGTTGTTCCCACTATTTAACCAAAACAGTGGCAACCAGATGACGCTTGTGCTCCCTTTCATTAACTGTCAGTCCCGAGAGACAACTTTCATTGCTACAAAATTTGATCATTTGTGGCCGCAGTGTGTAAGTTGTTCCCACTAATTAATTAAAATGTGGGAACAACTTCATACCTGGGTCCACTAAAATTGTGTTCCCTTTTTTTTCCCCCCTCTGGTTCCTTCCAAGGAGAGGACGTGGCTTTGACTTGACTTGAGTTTAGGACACTTATCGTACCTTCACGACCTAAAGTGTCACGATTTATGTTTGAATGTGTCCCCACAAAATATGTAATACAGGGCAAAAGCGCGCACACACGCACGCACGCGCACACACACACACACACACACACACACACACACACACACACACTTTAACTCTCACTTCTCTTCCTCTGACCAGATGCTCCCTCTTTTGTTCCTTTGCAGCATGAAACTTTCCGTGTTCAAGGTCGTTTTATCGTGCCGGAGCGGGAGAGTGACATCCAGAGGCAGATGTGAGGGCCGAGCCCGGCGCGTTTCATCAGCGCCGGAGAGTGTAAAAGCATGTTTTAATTAATGTAACGAGGCTACGCCAGACCAGGAAGAACCCGTTTGATCCAGAGGAGGCTTTGGTGTTCAACATGTTCATTGAGAATTACCTGATTAGCAAAACCCAGTGCAACGTGTTCCAGTCACTGTCCTGCAACACTGACCCACTAACCAACGGCTCCTGGCGTGTGAGGGTGTTAGCATAGCACCAGCTAGCATCAGCACCAGCATCTAGAGGAACATATGGAATGGAGGTTTTTTTTTATTTTAATTTTTTTACTGCTCATTACTCATCGAGATGTTTGTCACGTTTACCATGAAGGAAGAAGAAAGATACCAAAGTTTAGAAGGAGAGGGATTTAGATACCGAAGCTAACGCAGCTAAAGCTAAACGAGGCTACAGAGGAGACGCGACTGGAGTGGAGGAACGTAGACGATGGAACAACATAAACTGAACTCATCAAGGAACAGGCGGGAGAAGTCAAGGGCGGGAGCTGGTAGGGTGAGGGCACTGGGGCCTGGACAGAAAACGGATAGCGACAGGAAGAACAGCAAACAGACACAAAGAGAATTTCAAAATAAAAGAGGAACTTACTACAACCTGTACAACGTTAGCTTTGAACTCCTAATGATCGAATTCACGCTCTGAAAATTTAAAAAAAAAAAAAAGCGGTGTTGATCCGTGGAGATTATTCTTCCTGAACAAAACAGTTGTGTTTATTCAACTTTCATCCACCATTTTTCATTTTCAGCAATGATCTCAGTCCCAATGTTAAAATCTGGTTAGGGTTTTTACGGCCGAGGAAACTCAAGCAGACGCTAAGTTGCAGCTCTTTAGTTCTAATTTAGAGGGTCGATGGCGAACGGATCAGTTTCTCCAGCTGCTGGTCGGCTTCCAACATCACGTCCAAGTCGACGTGATCCAGTAAGGACATGAAAGTTGACGGAATGAAGTGTTTGTCCACGTATTTCAGTCTCGGGTGAAACCGCTGACATCCAGCTCTGTTGATTTCTTCTTCTTCTTCTCCCCCCCCCCCTCTGCTTTATCTGCTGCTGTTCTTGATTTAATTATCTGAATCTCTCTCTCAACAAACACGCCGCAGCAGGTCATTAAGCTATAGACAACAACAACACCATTCCTCCAAACACTCACCATATCCGGGAGCTCAAGAGATAAGGATTGAAGTGTGTGTGTGTGTGTGTGTGTGTGTGGGGTGGGACATGAAATATTTGCTGTCTGATGAATCCAAAGCGGTGACATTAGACGGCGGGCTGGGAGCCAAATGAATCCACCCGGAGCTCGGAGCATGCTTAAGCAATCATGACCTGGCATAAGGTCCATGTACGTAATCAATTATTCATTGGGAAGGTGGAGGAGAGCCGGCCCATCTGCTGAGGGAAGCAGTCCTGGCTGAGTTATTGAGCTGTAGGCCATGGTGCTGTTTTACAACGGCCCAAATACGTACGCCTCTGTTTGGTGGACCAGTCGGTCCATTTCTAATTAATCATTCCAAGATGGCAGCTCAGTAGGCTGCTTCGTTACTGATCGGCGCTCTTCTAATGTCAAACATCCTTAAAGGGGGGGTGTGTGTGTGTGTTTTTAGTCCATAATGAGGCTTTAATTTCTCCGGTGAGATGATGTTGTTGACCAGGCAAGATGACGGACAGCTAATTTGTAGCCTGAACTACTTAAGAGGCAGGGAAGCGTGTCATGCACCCTCCTCAAATACTAATCCACTCTCGCGGATACCTTTCGCCGCCGCCGCAGACATCACTCACATCAAATCTGATTAGCAGATTTACCTCAGCAAACGAGACGCTAATCTTGAACCTGGAGATGTTAGACTGCGATTTATAGACATGGAAAAGTATCTCCAGGGGGAAATACATCCACCCAAATCCTGTTTAAGTCAGAGCTCCAGTTGGTGTAGATGTTTAATAACACGCCAGATAAGACAATCATGATTCCATGTGTTGATAAAGAAGAGCCACTAGCGCGGCTCTGGAGCTACACTACACCCTAGAGGTTGGGGTCCAATAGTCAGGTGTGTACTTGAGCTAGCCTGGGAATCCTGGAGCCTCATGGAACAGATTCCCAACGGTCAATCACTCAGTAGGAAGATTTTGGGAATGAGGAAAGTCGTATTCATGGCACTTGAGTACTTGAACCCTCAGTTTAGTTGGGACACACCAAAAACCACCCAAATTTCGTGAACGAGGCTCCAGCATTTTTGTTAGGAGTGTCATGAAGAACATTTGGCAACAGAGTCTCACTCATCAGGAAATTACATGCTAGAGAACCTTTAAACCCTCACTTTAGTCTTGCAGACATGAGGCAGAGCCTGCTCGCTAGTTGTTGCTCCTGGCATCTGTTGTGAACCCCCTGAAACTGTCCATCAACCGGGCTTGCAAGAAGTGAACAATAGATTCCTGATTCTGTAAGACTACACTGAGGGTTAAGAGAGTCCTGACAGAGACCCGGAACCTCGTTCCTGGAACACTCCGACACACCAATATGTTCTTTCAGCTCATGGATGAGATTCAGAATCTTTACAAACACAGACAGGCCAGTGCTTCAAATGAGTTAACAACAAGGCCTAAATTTACCTCTAATGCCTTACAGTGGCACCTCATAGAGAACCTCCAGTAATGGATGGTACCACAGGAGTGATGGGGGCATCAAAGGTAAAAATCAAAGGGCTTTGCTGCCATCTTGTGGTCAGTTGGGTGTCATGCAGGAAGGACTGAGTGTCGCTGATGTGCCTCAACCTGGAGAACAGGAAGTTCACCTTTCAGCGAAATGAAAATGTCCTAAAGATGAAACGATGTCATGCTTCTAAACCTCAGACTTTTTTTTTTTTTAAAGAGAACATTTCGAACCTCTGCTGAGTCAGCTGTTGTTGTATATTTAAGACATTAAGAAGTATTAGGAAGTAACACAGCTGTGTTTTTACCAGGATGTGTCCCAGGGCAGGAGCTGACGGCTCGTCAACACTCAGCCAGAAAAAAAAAAAACGATGAGCCGTCGACTCCTAGCAAAGTTTTACTGAATCATGATCAGATATTCCAGGAAAAAACAAAAACAAAAACCAACCTTCATAAAAATAGCATCTGAGACATGAACAGTATCCAGCCAGTCTGGGCAGAAACACGTGTCCTACTTCATTAGCAAACATCTCAACGCTGAATTTCCCAGTGTGGTGACAATACTGCTGACAAATTCTTAAAAATATATAAATCTACTTCGTATCTACAGCCAGCTGATACACGTTAGGACATTCCAACAGTTACACTGAACGGTAGCTCCAGTAGCTGCTGCCGTGGCGACGCCATCCTCCCTTGATTCAGGCAGGCAGTGATGTCATCGCGGCAGCACAGACGTGCGCGTGAGGGTTCACACTTGAATGGGATAATAGTTTTTCTTCTTCAAAATGGATGAGCTACTACTTTTAAGAGTCGATGTGATATACTTCATTAATAGTCAAAAAATATAGAATCAAGTCTCAATTTCACAAGTAGAAAAGAAGCTTTTAAGATAAGTTTTGCTCCAGTTATGAACTAAAATATCAGCATTGGTGGGTTTAAAACTACCGACAGGCTGAGCACACGCCTGTCAGGCAGCGTCGCAGCTACACACGGACGCAGAGTGAGACTACAACTGGCTCAGTGTAGCGTCTGAAATCCAGTTGACCCAAACACACCGCGCACCGTGAGCTCCAGTGACAGAGTTTACAGGAGCGGGGAACCATTGTGACATCACCTGTGGGACGTGTTCAAACCAGCACGCTAATCACGGTCATGGCAGGCTGCACACCCACTCAGGTGTGGCTGGACTTCATCCACGCAACCTCTCTGAAGTTGCACTAACCAACAACAGCCAGTAGGTGTCAGTGTTTACGCTAAAACATCTCTTTCCATTCCTAGGTAGGTCTTAATTCAGGGTAATAAAAGAAGATTTATACCTTAATTATATGCTTGAATCATTGATTTTTTTTTGTTTTTTTGGAGGCACTCCTCTTCCTCCCAAAGATTCAAAAAACAACCTGAAACAGATGCTACTGCATTATTTGTCAGGTGAACTGCAAAGCTGGCAACACATCCAAGCTGAGGTAACGGTGTCAGGTGTTCTAGCGTCTCAACACTGAAGCGTCAAGGACAGAATTTGGGATTTCTCCAAATGGAAGTACGACTTTTTTTCTTCTTTAAATTTACAAAAAAAAAAAGCAAATCAATTCCAGGTGCCAGTACCAGAGCAGATATCAGGTCAAATGGAAACGGTTCTGCCAGAAGCCGCCAGTAACCCTCAGTTGACGGAGGGGTTTAAGCTGCTGACCTTCACATTCCTCACTTCTAGAGCAGCTTCAGCCTGAGGCTAACCCTGGTTCCCAGTGCGCCTAAAAGGATAAAAACTTGACCTGTCACCGTGATACACGTTCACACAGAACATTGCGATTCAATCCTTGGTGATGGTAGTACCACCGAGTGTAAAAAGTACTGTGCTGGGGAAATAAAAATGTAAAATAAAGACAATGAAGTTACAGTGATCCTCTCTACAGTATCATTACAACAGTCCAGTGCTGCCAGGACAATCCAGTGATTCTCAGGAGAAACCAGTTTGTATCCACCGCCCGACGGCCAGGACGACAGAATCAGAACCATGTTCTATTATGTTGATCTCTCAGAACCTTCTCCTCCATCGCCCCTCGATCACAGCTCCCTCCTTTTTTCCTTTCTGTTGCGTTTCAGTCGTTCCTCCGGTGTGACTCGGCAGCTCCTGAGTGAGTGACTGAACCAGCTCAGAGGAGCAGATCTCCAGTGGGGTGAACTACTGGTGATGAAGTACAACCATCATTGTTCCGTATGTGGTGAACCGTACAGCAACAGCTGTTGACCTCTGGAGGTTTGACGGCGGCTCAGTTAGGTTCTCTAAACGTGTCAACAGGGGAGATCAAATCTAAAGCTGACGTGTGAACTAGCATGGTACTTCTAACTGTCAGTGGGGTTGTGAGCTGCCTCGTCTCTAGTTCCAGTTTCCTGTGTAGCCCCCAGTGCTGCGGCCCCCTTCCCCCCGGTCCAGTCCGGTCCAGCTTGGCTCTGTTTAATGTAAGAAGGCGGGAGGGTTGTGGAGGGGGGGGGGGGGGGGGGTGAATGGCGGCTCCTCATGTCTCCATTAGAGCTCAGTGGTCAGGAGACTTCTGGGTTTGGTTCCATCCTCCGAGGCTGGCTGCTGAGCCGCAGTGCTGCTGGAGACAGGACATCTTGAGTGGAATGTTCACCCAGCAAAAATACCTTTACTGCTCATGAATCTGGATCAACGGAGGCTACACTTAAGGAAGTTACTTCTCCATTATGTCACTCTGCTATCAGGCTCCTCCTCGTTGCGTGGCAGCTATGTAATGATGTCACTTCCTGCACCGAGGAGAAAAGCAAACCCTTTCAAAGAACCGATCGCCATTGTTTGGAGGTGTTTAACAGAAATCTGCTTCACCGTTGGACTGAAACGCTGACGACCAAATTGGTGAGAGAAAAGTGAGTGAGCACTGACGTGATTTACTCCCGACACTACTACCATGTTTGAGAGTGTGTATGTTGTTTGCTTCCATTAATCATGACTCCTTGAAGGTACTGGAACCTTCTAGAACTTTCCTCATTGTTCCACAACCTGGGACAGAGGAAGTCATTTCTGGCTCGGGCAGCAGGGGTCAGCAAATATCCCGTTAGCTTGTGTTCAATTGTGTAAAGCCAAGACTTTTACCTTGTGGAGACGGTGTGACGTGAGTGAGCGGGGTGAGGGAGGGCTGGGGTGAGAGCTGCCCCCCCATCTGCAGGGAGAAGAGGGGCGACCTTAGCAGGGGGGTCGAGGTCGAGCAGGCCGTTAGTAAAGACGCCAGGAGGCTGCGTTAGAAGGGGAGGAAGGTGATCAGCTATACAGGTGCACACGAAAAACCACGCCGGAACGTGGAAACCTAAAATGAGCCGTGGACGACAAAGGGACAGACGGAGGACAGCGGATCAGGACAGACGTCAGAGGGTTCACTCACAGTGGCGGCAGGGATGATCCAGCGAGGTGTGATGAGAGGTTTAGGCTGCTGCACCGCTGGGAGCTGCAACACAGACACACAGCTGCTGTTACTGGGGTTCTGCAGCTCCACCTCCACAGAGCACAGGCCTCATTAAGAGTGGGCAAACTGTGGTGGACGGACAGACAGACGAGTAGCGTTGCAGCACGAGGAGGACATGAGATGATCATGGTCCTCCGAGCCTCCCATCCTTGTATAAAAACTGCTGGGGATCTGCTGCCTCCTCCATGCTGACGGGAGGGGAAACGGACCCAAGATAAAATAAGTTGCAAAGTTTTGATTCCCTTAGCAGCGAGTCCCCACCCAGCTCTCCTCCTCACAGCTCCCGTCTCTCGCTTTGCTGCTCCAACCAAACAGACGCAACGTACCAGAGAACGTACAGATCCAGGGCCGGACATCTGGGCCGGGGACGACAGACAGACGGATATGTGCTTGTGCGTTAATGCCACATTCAGGCAGGAATCTGTTCAGACTTACTGCAGGAATGGGATCCGTGAAGTCGATCAGATTATCAGAAAGCAGCGGCACCGTGATGGGCAGTTCTACTTCCTCTGCTTTAACCTGGAAAAAAAAAAAATCACACAAGAAAACTACTTGATTCAGCTCAACACAGAAACACCATCATTCTCACAGTCACTACAGCCACCGCCAGGACTTCACCTTCAGTGGCATTCCTTCCATGATGGCCTCGGGGGGCATCCTGGGGAGAGGCGGCGTTGATTCTTCAGCTAACCTCTCAGCACTGATGGAGGAAGACAAAACATGCAAACGGGAGAGTCTCAGATATGAACCCTCCTAAGTAGAACGAGAACCACAGAAACGCGGGTTCCTCATCCCCGGAGTGGAGAAGTTTGACACGTTTCACTTCACAAATAAGAAATCCTTTTATTGTTGATTCGGCCCCGGAGGTCCAACTGGTCCAATGCTTCTGTGACTTCCAACTGTTAACTCTATTGAACAGAGATGCTGGCGGTAACCAGGCAGAACTCAAGTCACGTGACATGACAGACAGACAGACAGACAGACACAAACACACACACACTCCTCAAACAGACCAATAGATGTCAGCAAAGGCTGTGAAAATAAGCTAGGATTACTTTTGTTCTGCCTGTGTTCTTTCTTAGCTCAACTTCCTCCATTATCACTTTTTCTCTGCTTTATATAATTTTCCAGTTTAATTTCGCACACACACACACGCACACACACACACACACCTGGCCCCAGCAGATGAGACCAGTGAGGCGGGCTTGAGCAGGTCCCAGGACTCCTGGACGTCAGGGCGGCTGCTGAGAGTCAAAGATGTGTTGCTGCCCATTCGGCCGGTTCGCACCTTTAGCCTGCCACAGACGGAGCGGTGAGACATTAAAAAACAACAACACACGACCTGAATAGAAAAAGAAGCAACATTTAAAGCTATTTATAACAAGAAGAAACCACGTGTGATCATGGCATGATGAAATGTTGCTTTCTCTCATCCGTGTTTATTCCCAAACGTAAAGGATTTGTGAGATTATTTGAGTCCGTGAAGAACTGGCACCTTCCCCTCATCAGATCATCTGCCTCTCACACGTCCATCTGCGGAGCTGCAGGTGATGCAATGTTGTTTGCTATGCTAATAATCCTCATGAATATTCCAGTAGTTAATCAGCACTGGCAGCAGGGAGCGCTGTGATTGGCTGAGAACAATGCCATGGCAGTTGGCGTGAATCAAGAAGATTAAGGAGGAGAATGGAGGAGGCCCAATTTCAAGACAATGAGGCACGAGGGGGAAAAAAATGGCTCGTCTCCTGTCCACGTGAGCCTGGTCCTGGCTGAACGCGCTCTACTGACTGTTCAAAAATAACCCTTCCATCAAGGTGAAATTCAGAGAAATAGTCAACAGTCTCTATGATGTCGAAGAGTTGATTCTTTTGCGAGGAACTCGTTTATCAGATCTCTGCAGGAGCGGTGGAACTTCATACCTGGCAGACGCCTCCTGCACATTGCAGTTTTTATCTCCAATCCCGGTGACGTGTTCCTCCAAACATCCCTGGACAGAGGAGCAGAGACTGGAATAATCTTCATAACTAACTAGGAAGTCACACCCGAGACACCCCCAGATCGTCTGAACACACAGGAAGTGAAGCTCGTACTGTTGGAGGGCAACCTGGAGCTTTAACCATGAAGGGTTTAAAGACATGAGGAGCATAAATATTCGAGCTCACACAAGTCGCTGGCGGGGAGGAGCAGCGGCGTCCAGACAAATAGGAAGCAAACCCACAAGACCTCCAAAAGCGTCCGGATAAACTTTAAACTGACTAACAGACAGAAGAAGAAGAGCATGATGTGTCCAGATGACGCTTGTGACTTTTTTTTAAATGTTATTTTTGGTAACCTGTAGCAAGAATAAATCTCAAGGGTTGCTGCTGCACTTGGTGAACTGCTCCCTGTCCAGCAGGCGTTTCCTGGGTTGTGTGTTTCCTCACCTTGAGGGCGGCGGCCTCGGCCTGTGCTTTCAGGATGTTACTCTTTAGGTCCTCCGGGGTGCGCAGAGGAGTGACGACTGGACTGCTGCCTGTACTGCTCAGACCACATTTCTCCGTCAGTTTCACCAAGTCATCCTACACACACACACACACACACACACACACACACACGGTTACAGAACTGGCTGGAACCACCTGCAGCACTACTCTGATGTCCTCTACATCTGGAGAATGCAGCACAAGTTTTCGTTTTGTTCCCCTGGGATAAGTAGATTGTTGGAGATGTGTCGTGGAGAAGCACCCACCTGATTATTCATGGCCATGTTGACGTTGACGTTGTTCTTTGACGAGGCGAGAAGCGGACTGCTCTCCAACTCCAGCTGCTTCAGACGAGCGGCTGTTTCTGAGGAAAGGAACATTGAGAACACTTCACGCATCTCAACACTCAGAGGGTCTCGACAGGTTAATGTTGCCCAGCCTTCAGCCTACCACACCAATACGACCAGAGACAATCATTATCCCTCTTCAGCGCCATCTATCTGGAGGTTTTCTACTGCCGTTTAGTCATGGGTGGTAATTTAGGTTTTACAGTTTGTTAATAACAGATTTCATTTTGTTAGAAATGTCCCCCTCATATCATAAACCTTACCCAGCCCACAAAATGACACCACATCACCACAGCAACAAGCCTAGATTTAAAAACATTTTTTTGAATATGCAGCATCAAAGGTTGGTAATTTCTGAACTGCTCAGACCGCTGAGGCTGAGTGGCTCCTCCGCGGCGGCGCTGGGAGTAGAATAGGTGCTACTCGGCCCCGCCCCGTCAGTCGCCGCGGGAACGACAGGAGCCCTGAGGACATCGTCGATGCAGGTCTCCATCAGGTCAGCAACCAGAGGCAAACTGGAGACAGAGGAACAGGAGGGAGCGGGGGTGGGGGGGTGTAAGTGACTTCCAAGATTAGAAGTGACTGCAGGTCATTCTACATCAACAGGGTTCCGGTTGTTTCTGACAGGATCGGGTTGTTGTGATGAGTCAGACAACACGACGAAAAAGATCCTTTAGAGGTCAGTAAGCTCGATTCAGACCAGCAGTTTTCAGTGCAACATTCCAGGACGCGTCGGAAAGATTCAACAACTGTACTCGGAGGTGTGAAGTGGGGAATCTTTAGGAACTCCTTGTGACTGTTTGCAACTGGATCACACTGCTGCCATTTTCCCTGCAACATTCTAGAACTGTCTTGTTGCGTTGGGAATCATCGGTTTGATCAGAGCATCTACACACATCTCTTTTTAGTTGTCCGCCTTGTCCTCTGCACCCTTTCACACCCGTGACAGGCCCTGGACTGTTGAAAGAAAGAAGAGAGAAGTCTGAGCACAAATTTAGTGATTATTGGTGAAATGGCAATTAACATTCCTTGTTGACTGATCGTGTTGTCTGAGCATGAATTTCTGACAGCAAAAAAATCATTTTTTTTTAAACAAAATTGATATGGTTTATGCGTGTATTCCATTACATTTTTAGTATTCCTGAGCGTTTCACAGCCCAGTAGAGGGCGCAGTTGTTGAGAAACGTTGCCATAAATCACTTGAGCCAAATGAATGTGAAAAAAAAATTGAACACAGATTCAAAACTATCAGAAAACAGCACCAGAAGTACCAGGGATTGTGCATTCGTATCACTTACCTGACGTAGCCGTACGATATGAACGGCCTCAGCAAACATGACATGAGTGGCTGAGGTGTGTTGGAAGACATTTCAGAATAACAAACCAAAACAAAAAACTGACACGGAGCTCCCATAAACAATATACAAATGACACCTGGGACGCCCAGACGTTCACGTATAAGGAAGCGTGATTCACCGCCAATAATCTTCGATGTCCTCGGAATTTTCGGGCGCCAAGAAAAACATTTGATACATGAATTTTGGTATTCAGTTCATATTTCTGTAGCCTGAAGTTACAGTTGGACTCACACACCAAACATATATGAGCAACCCCATATGGCAGATGAGGAGGAAGGAACAGACATTGAGAGAGAGGATCTGACCCTTGTGGAGGAGAAAAAACAAAAACAGGAAGTCAGAAGAATCCTAGACACATACCAGGATCTCAGGTCTGCTGCCAGCCAGCCGTTAGCTACACTCTTAGCTTATGCAGCGTGCACACACACACACACACACACACACTATAGCACAGCACTTGCATACAAAAAGAATCAAAGGATGTCTTTGTTAGTGTTCCCAAACCAGTAGCTTCCGTTCGCCACCTTTGATCATTTCCTGTGCGTTAAGTTAGCGAACGCAGGCCGACAATGTAAAAGAAAAACGTTATGCCTGGAGCAAGAGCCCAACCGTCTCACGTCACATTAATGATCGCGTTGCTTCTTTGACACTTCAGTGAGTGTTCTGTACGTTATCAAGGCGTCAAACATGGAAGCACGTGAAGCTGCGGACTCCAGACTGACTCGGCCTTTATTCTCTGTGGTGATTTCAAACATGCAAGTCAGGAAGGTCCTTTGGTCACAATTACACGGTAAACACTGAACTATTCAATCATCGTCTTCATTGGTTGAGCTGTGTGAGGAAGCAGTTGTGTTACGGTAAAGTTCATGAGTCGCTAAGCATTCTTGAGGTGCACCCTAATATCAGCAGGTATCGATTCATTTTTTACCATGTAGCTCCATCAGTCTGATGGCCCAGTTTTGCTCGAGTCTACTTTAAAAAAAAAAAAAAAAAGAGTTTTGGAAATTAAGAAAAAAAAACTATGTAAGCTTCACAACGTTTACAAGTGTTTTTCATTAAGTGAAGTTCATATAAACCTGTTTTTATAAAAGGAAACATGAACATCAGTAGACGTCCCTCACGCACTCGGTGAACATGTCCATTCAGATGTGAGGACTTGGTCACTGGATAATTACTCCTTAAAACTGTGACGACTCTCCTGCAGCTGTCTCACAAAATAAACACCTGACAACAAATTCAATGTTACCGTAAAATTTTGAACCATAGACTGTTTAAGAAGTGGATGGAGCAAATGTTTGCATTTCCTGTTTTGAAGCTTAAATTTTGGCGTTCACTTTTAGCGCCATCTTGGCTGTTTGCTTCTGAGGAAGCCAGATGGCTGTGAGGAGGAAGGGGTGGATCTGACCAGTCGCCCTGAAAATAAATGAAAATCCCATGGGGAGTATGGACAGTGTGAAGCAGGAGAACTGTACTACAGTGACAGAACCCCTCAACTTTGACGACAGAGGTTGTCCCCTGCTGGCCTTTAGAAAGAATGCAGGTCTAATTTCACAAAGAATGCTCTGTCCACTTGGAGTGCAGTCGATGGTTTGGACATTTAAACATCAACCCTGGACGAGGAGTGTGTTTTAGACCAGCTTACTGCAGGAGGCAGGGAGAAACAT
Source organism: Aulostomus chinensis (assembly GCF_037954235.1). Classification (NCBI taxonomy): domain Eukaryota; kingdom Metazoa; phylum Chordata; class Actinopteri; order Syngnathiformes; family Aulostomidae; genus Aulostomus; species Aulostomus chinensis. The sequence goes on along the minus strand of NC_141331.1, from coordinate 4,755,286 downwards.
GCAAGTTCTAATGTGTAATACATCATCCAGGTAAACTACATGCCAGGTGAGTGTGATCGCGTCTACAACGAGGTTACTGTTCACCACATCTTTTGGAGGAACAGCGTTCCATCGCTCCGGTAGAAATCCAGAGTTTCTTCTGGTTCTGGTGACACTTCATGTCATGGGTTTTACTTTAATTTGACACACGTCTGACGCTCCAGCGTGTAAAAACTAAACGCTCATCAAATGGTCACTTTGGCATTTCTTAACTGGGAGGATGGTGGTAAAGCAGCTCGTCCCCCCAGATTCCTGCGTAAGCCGAGCTAACACAGAACATCTTGAATTAGTTGCTTCACAATACAAACAAGAAAATACATCACTCATTAAAAACAATGACAGCAGCAGCAGGTCCATGAAATGGACATTTGTACAATTACGTTTAAAAAAAAAGTGACATTATTTTCTTATATAATTACATGATGGAATCAGAACTGAATCAACAGAGAAAGTTGTTGAGAAAACTGAAATAGCGTCGGGAGCAGAGAGGGACTCAGCCGATACCAGGAACTATGTGACCTTTGGTTTCTTTGCTCGTGAATTCCTCAGTTTCACACAGAAACCATCTCAACTCAGCCGCTCAGTTTCAGTGGAAGACGTGAAGGGTGAAGGAAGGACAGACTGAATGAGGAGAGCGTGAAAATGTGGGAGAGGGGGAACAGAGGTGAGGGGCACAGGAATGAAGGGTCTGGAGGGAGGCAGGAGATGAAGAGATGGACACAGAGGTAAATCAGGACAAGTTTAGGAAATCTGTTACTATGACGTGCCATACTTTAAGTGGATTGAGATGAGGAATGTTTGAGCTCATAAGAAATTCTGTGCCTTCACAAGTCTGTTGTTCCAAGTGGTGCCAGAAATACCAGACGCGTTTCATGCCCGAGTCACTGCTGAGCCATTTATATATGTCCCGAGTCTTCACCGGTGCAGGTGAGAACGTTGTCAGCTGCAACGATCGGTCCTCGCGGGGAAGTTGGGTGAGACATGAACAAGTAGGATGGAGGGAAGGAGGGGACCTGAGGAGAAGGAGGTGGAGGAGGGACACAAATGTGAGGGGACACACAGGAGGATAATAATGAGAGACAGAGGGCGAGCATTCAAGCCAGAACACCTGTTCAGCATGCAGAAATGAACCAGGGATGAAGCAGGAAGCGGCAGAGGATAATCTGAAGCAGCTGTTGACTGAAAGAGTTGAAGGGCCTCGGTCCACATAGCACCCCCCCCCCCCCCAGTTGTCTTTAAACAGATTGTGAACGAGGCAACGCACAAGATGAAGAAGCCTGTTCTTTCCTTTTCCGAGGGCTCCAGCCTGCTACAGCACCGTGCATCACTGCTCTACTATAAATCAACACTACATGGACACAGGCTGCCATTCTCTGAAGTGTTACGGTCTGACGTGCAGGCTCGCGCCGTCATCTGCACTGGCGTGTAAGAACAAAGATCCTTGAGGATTCTCTACAATCGAGTCAAAGCTAAGGGCTCTCGTTTACTTATGAGGCGAGTGTGGCGGTGAGAACCCCGGCGTGATGAATCAGCCGTGCAACCTAAACAACATCTCTCCTCTCTCACTTCCCACTACTGCGCTGCCACACCAGCACTTGAGTTAAGTGAAGTGGACTGGAAGACTCTGGAGCTTCGGTGACCTGGCTCTGCACCTCCAACAGGCTGATGTCTGATTGCTCGTGTCAAATCAGTGTTTATCTATTCAGTGCTGGAGGCTCCGAGCTGGTAGCTTTGATTCATGGCGACAGCTCCACTTGGAGCAGAGGAGGCAGAGGAAACAGAGGGGCATACGGTTTCCCTCTGCCAGCGTAAAATGATGACTGATTTTGTGATGTCTGGGAAATGAAAAAGGGTCAGGAGAAGTTCATCGAGCCCTAAATACGGGAAGATAATACAACGTTTACTCCACTGCCATGGCAACAGTTACAGAGGCGGATGTATGATAATGTTAGAAGTAGAGAGATTTATTTACAGGAACCAGAGGCAGGAATGGAGGGTACTATAGAAGTGGAGAAAAAGAATATTTCATTCAAGCAATGTGGTATTCTGGGTTCCTCAAAGAAATTAAATTAACATTTCTAATGAGATTATCAAATATTGATTAGGCGTTCGACAGTGTTGCACGTTTGATCAAGACATAATCTTAACCACAAGATTCCTCTTCCAGCTTTTGAAAACTATTCTTGTCCACGATTTGTCAATGGAATAATAAACGTCATCATGATATGCACAGACTTGTTGCACATATAAGTCTCCTCCGTGTTCAGCACTCAGAGAGAGGCTGAAGGGCTCCGTGGAGAACCTCCAGTGAAATTCTACTCAAAGCTAAGAGGACCAGCGTGGGAAGGAGAGTGAAAAAGTGCAGTGGTGGATTAGTTGGAAGTCTCTTTCAATGCTCGACATCCAATGTTGTTAACTGTTGCCACGACTCGACAAGAATAAACAAGAACTCAGAGGTTGTCTCTGCGTGACTTCATGTGCTGATAAAACGCACAAGAACTCAAAGTACTTGAGCTGCAGCTAAACAGTATTTTGATCCTTGAAGGCCGTACGTTAGGGCTTGACAGCACTGGATCATGATGACGGAACAATACGGGCCTCTCGCTGCTTTCAGAGGAGCATCTGTGTGTTTACACCGACTGGGAAAGCTTTGAAAAAATTACAGATGTGCGTTCCTGGTCTATGAGAATCACAGCTACCACTTGAACAAGGAGGATAAAACATCTACAACATGACTGATGCTAGAATTTTAGAGCCACTGCAAATCTGACATTAGGTTGGAAAAAAATACCCTTCGGGTTTGAACACCGCTGCAGTGCTTTGTAATCCAGTTATTTATGTTTCAGATAATAAATGGGGAACAGAGGAACATTAGAAGACTGACAAGAAAGACACTTACATACCAGAATGTACCAGGGGCTTAAACAAAGCTGAATCACATCACCGATTAATGATGCACACATAAAAATGGCCACAAAGCATCCAAAGGCACCTGAATCGATTAGGTTGGCAATCCATGCTAATCAAGAATGGACAGGCAGCGAATCACAGGAGACGATTTCACCCTTAGAGCCCATTTCCACAGCAAAAATCATCAAGTCTGCTGCTGCACAGCAACTGATTGGTTACAACAGGAGTTACAGCAAAGCTCAGCGTTTGGTCGTACCTACCTGACCTGCTCCAGACATGTCCTCAGTACATGATAATACTGGAATACAGAGGGGAACATCGCAGGTTTACAACCCTACTGCTGGGCATGTAGGAATTTATGGTGTATTTGTATCATAACAGCTTCAGAATATACTTCAAATGTACTGACACAGATGAAAGAAACTCATAGAAACGGTCTGAATTACGCTGGATGACGTAGGAGTAAAAATGGGAACATCAGGTGTTTGAATCCTTCCTGGACACACAGGTCGATAAATGGAGACGGTTGCTGCATGATCGGTGAAAAAAGTCACACAGCGAGTATTGTGACATCGGTAACTTGATAAGTTAGAAAGAAAAACGTATCAACAAAAACAAACATTTCAGCAGAGCTATGAAATAAATAATAAAAGATATGTTCTGCAAAAATAAAGCTATTTCTATAACAATTTAGCAACAATCTTCAAAACGATGGTTGAGGTTTTGTTTTTGCAGTTATACAACAGCACAGGTAGGCTGAGATCATGGCTGATTAATCATGCAGCAGTAGTGCAGATAATCTAAAAAAATACAGATCAGAATATGTAGCAAAGTACAGGATAAAAAGACCAAATCGCTAATTTGTATAAAAATATAGGTGTAGGGTTGGAACCGCGCAGTAGAACACTGTTTCTGCTGCTGCGTGTGAGAGTTCTGATACGCCGCACTAAATTAAAACAAACATGCAGACACAGAGGGAACTCCAGAGATGAGATTTCAAAGAACACTTCCATATACACAATCTGTTCCTCCCAAAGCAGAGCAGGAGCACGAGCAGAGAACCACAACAAACCTAATGTGCATGAAGAAAACAGAAGAAGGCTCAACGGCAGGCACGCTAGCGCCCTCTGCTCGCACCAAAGCAGGCCAGTGGGTGAGCCCATTGGTGAAAAATATAACATAATAACACACAAAACCTTTCGGGAGCCCCGAGATGAATACAGCTGCCACCTTGTGGTTCTACACCTCCAGCGAACAGTCCAGTTAGAGTTCACATCAATGTTGGTTCTGACTCATGACACACACGTGTGTGTGTGGAGCAGATCACTGCTGCTAGGCTTTACTGAAATGGTCTTAATAACTGGCCAGAAAACTGTTTTTGCTAAATATTATGACGTCACAATTTGTTTTACCAGACACCATTTGGTTACAAAATGCCCCTCCTTAAGCTGTTTGTGAATTCTGAATTCTTCCTCTCGCCAGCACGTGTTTCTGAAGTCACAGGAGCCTTGACTTTTTACCAGCACCATCTAATCCGTTCATCCTGGAGTCTGAGTGAGCACTGGTGCAGAACTTTTAAAAAGGCACGCTAGAGTACATTGTTGCTGAGCACTGGACAACCCACAAACACACACCAGATAACATCGAGAGCGTCCAGGTACCCACCTCCTTTTCTCTCCTCCAGGACTCCTGGGCAGAGCCTCGATCTCCATCGGTCCACAGGCTGAAGCAGGCACTGGGCTGACTACCGGTACACTCGACCAGGCACCTCTAGAGGAGGAAACCTGAGGCGAGGAAACATAAATGTTGGTAGAAAGTTGTACAGAAGGTAGCAGAGATGATGGAGGGAGGGACATTAAAAACAAAAAAGAATTTCCCCCCCTTGCTGGTGCAGGATGGGTAATCAAAAGTTTGCTTTTACAAGAGACAAGATGGGGGAGTTTGATGAAAAGCTCTGATGGTTTGTTCCTCCCATGATAGATATGTTGCACATCCCAAGAGATTAGTCGACAACTAACTCGAGTGGCGCTGCTCCTGTTTGTGGCGAGAGTGAATGATTGTAAAACAGCAGTTCTGCTCCTCACCTTATTGTCTTTGCTGACTCCATTGCCCGAGGAAAGAACCCTGTGCAAAGACAGAAAACATGACTTAGTCACTACAAATGACAGAAGCTGCTTTGACTAAACCAGAATATTGACCACACCTGTGAATGAATAATCCAGGAACTGAAAGGTCGTTCCTGGTCCGATGGCCAGTGAGCAACATGATGAACATGGAGATTATACCAACCGGTTCTGTTTACAGTCCAACAGCTAACCAATTTAATTCTATATCTCC